>NC_066591.1:8067500-8157500 GCF_905475345.1 Vespula vulgaris
TATGCATCATCTGTAATTAAGAAATTCCGTGCGCTATTTAAGTATTCTTCCCGTAATCTGGCTGGAATGGAATTAAAAATTATGAAAAGGGGAAAATAAATGAGCCGAGCGAGACCAGCCACCATTCCGTCGTCGTCGTTCTCGTAAAAGCAGTTGAACCAACTATGGTGCGTTACGATCATTTAACGAACAAGAAAAAGAGAGAAAAAGAGAGAGAGAGAGAGAGAGACGAAGAGAGAAGAGAAAACTCAAGAACAACGTGAGTGTTGCAAATTTTTTTCGACTTCTCTTCTCAGATGCTTAAAATTACCGAGAAATGTCTCTCTCTCTCTCTCTCTCTCTCTCTCTCTCTCTCTCTCTCTCTCTCTCTCTCCGTCTGTCTCTTTCTCCCTTCCTATGTCTCTCTCAATTTTTATGTGCATATGAAGAGAAATATACGTCTGAAAAAGTGCTCGTCCCATGAATTAGAACTTCCGTCTACTTGGCATGAAAATTATCTGCCTGTGTTACGAACAAAATTTTTCCTCGAAAGTCGAAATAAAACTTGGAAAAACGTTGAAAATGTTCGAAAGAAAGAAAGGAGGGGATAAGTTGGAGGGATGAGGGTTGAATGAAAAAAGAAAAGAAATAACGGAATAAAAAAAAGAAAAGAGAATTAATCGTTCGCGTTAAGAAACGAAGACGCTAACGATATTCTAATGAAGAAAAGCATCTAGAAAGATCTAAACGTGTGTACACGTACCTTTTATCTTGTCATAAAATGAAAAAATTCCAACGTATTCTCTTTCTCTCTTCCACTTTCCATTCATATAACGAATTAAAATTCTAATTAAATTTAATGCTAGTCGGCGGTGCTATTTCGAGATAGAGATAGAGGTAGAGATAGAGAGAGATGAAAAGAAAGAAAAGGAAAGAAAATAAAAAAAAAAAAATAACAAAAACGAGATCAATCTTCTACATTTCTCTGGCAATCAATTCAAAGTTAAATGTATTAGAGAGCGGAAGAATGTAATATTTTTCAAGTGCACTCATTTCCTTCCCTCTTTTATCCTTTGTGATACGGAACACCGTTACACGAATTCTCGAGCATTCCCAATTTCTCTTCTCCTTTTAACTCTGGCGACCGTTGGCGATGGATATATCGATTATAGGCCGCTACTACCACTGGTGGAAGTCAGGCAGGCATGGATATTTCTCGTGGCATTTGAATTTCAAGCCCCGACGCGCAAATAGATTCAATTTTTAACGAGCCGTGTTGTCCGTCATGTGCATTTGCCTCGGTGCGTCATCGTCGTACGAACTGAATAATGTCGCACCCTCCTGCCGTACATATCCGACCCATAAATATAGATGAGTCGGCTATTGTAAATTCATCGATTTTTCGGTAGAAACCGATGGAAGATCTCGAATAAGCGAGAAAGAGAGAAAGGGAGACGAGTTGAAATAGTCGAAAGAAGATCGATGCGATCTGCAAAGAGGATCATTTACCGTGGATCGGATGAAATTCATTTGAATCGCGAATGAATTTTTCTTCGTCATTTCGTCGGAGAAAGAATATATCGAAGCGAATTACGAGAATTAAAAAAAAAAAAAATAGAAAAAGAAAAAGGGGTTCGACTATCTCTAATGTAATAACATTTGTATCTATAATGATCAAATAGATGGGTAAAATCGATAGTGATGATAATAGAATTGTGCTAAAAGAAGCGATAATAGAAAGAAAATAAAGAATAAGAGTGAAAGAGTTTAGGTTAGAAGGAAGGAAGAGATGGTAGATGGTACTGTGAAGTTGGAAATGGGAAAATACTCATAAAATATCGTGCAAAGCGGAATCGAGCGAGCCGAGGTTAAAATTAAGGTGAACGGAAGGAGGAGGAGGAGGAGGAGGAGGAGGAGGAGGAGGTAGATGAACGAGGTTGGACATTATCGGGAGGGTCCATAAATTCAAGAAGATTAGTCCTGGGCGAATCTTCTACGGTCTGGGAGGATCGTGCTCGATATTACAAGCCTTTGAACGCTTAAAACCTTTTAAATCGCGAGTCTAATGAACACGATGCGTATATCCTCGTACTATTTTCTCTATGAAGAAAAACAAAAAGGGAAAAAAGAAAAAGAAATCTTAGCTTTTCATTTTCATTGGTTATAAGATAAATTTCTTCTTAGAAAATGTATAACGACGATCGTCTCTGTAATTGGAAGTAAATTTTCGTTAATCATAAAAGTTCATTAAAATGTTAATTATACGATTATTAAGAAATCATTTTATGGCGTAACCATTTGAAAAGGATTAATAACGAATGGTTCCAATTAAAATGTAAAATAAAATGAAAAAAAGGTATCGGGTAATTTTTCGTCATCGTACTCGTTTCTCTGATGGTTCCCCGTCAAAAGGAACTCTTTTAAACGAATTCTCAAGCTCTTCTGCGGTCATTTTAGAAGTAGATAAATTTCTCTTAATAACGTCATAAGCGATAGGGGGAGGCCGGCTTTACCGAAGGCGGACCAGCAAAATCCTCGTTACCAGGATAATCTGCCCGCATTTTTATTAATCATCATTAACTCCTTTAATCGGTAGAAGCCGACCGCTATATGGAACTACATTTTAATACCCTCGCGTTCGTATTTTTCTCTATTTTCACGTGCGACGTAATCTCCTCGTTCGATTCATTAACAAACGGAGAATGAAAACCGAAAAAGAGAGAAAGAAGGAAAGAAAAAAGAAAGAAAGAAAGAAAGAAAGAAAGAAAGAAAGAAAGTACATACATATTCGTTGCCTTTCATTTCATTACATTAAAAGGGACATACATATTTATTTAAATAACAATTTATCGATATTCCAAGAGAAAAAATAATACGTTTGGTCAAATATTTTACAATTTGACGTATTAATCGAGGAAAATCGAAAGTTAAGCAAATAGAAATACAGAGAGAGAAAGAGAAAGAAAGAGAAAGAAAGAGACAGAGAGAGAGAGAGAGAAAGAGAGAGAAGAGACAGACAGAGAGTGCAGTAGATAACCAGATAATCCACCGAATCAGCAATTAGTATACATTGGAATAATTAACGCCGATTTCCCGTTAAGCCTTGAGCGAGACACCTTGGTTGTGCTTCTCAATTACAAAGACGAATTGTTTGTGTCACGCGATAGCTCGACAAATGGGCTTTGATTGCAAATGTGAGAGACAAAGGGAAAGAGATCGTTGTGTACTAACACCTATATATACGCATATATAAATACGCGTCTATCAACCGCAATTAAATATCAAAACATTTCGTTCGAACGAATGAAAATATTTTATTACGAATTTTTTCAATAATTTTTTCGTAAAACGTATACACACATATATATATATATACATACGTAACATACACATATATATACATACAAATATATACACGTACGTCCTTATATACTTACATACCTAAATACGTGCACGTATATGACTACAGTGAAATATATGCACGTGCATAGAGTCGAAGATAGGGTAGAAGTAGGAGTGGGGGGGAGTGGGAGGAGGAGAAAGGGTAAAAGGATGATGAGGAAAAGGCGTGCGTCGAATTCGATGCTTTTCGTTATTCACTAGGAGCAATATCTCAGGTCTCGCGAACTATTCTTCCGTTCGACGTCTCGGCGCGTCGCGTTTCTATTGTTCGTCGACGTACGGATATTTATTACAAAATGGCACGGAACACCTACCTTAGGATATATATGTATGCGTGTCTATCTGTATTTGTACGTGTATACATTGAGATTGCTTCAGGGCATAGCAACTTTTTACGATCAGTTCACGAGCGTATCCTCTTCGATAAAGGAGCCACGCCATTTCTTTTTTCCCCATTCAATTCATTCGTGCGTATTGTGGCCTGGCTGATCGTGTCATTGCCTTCCTAAAGAAACACTTTCAATGTATAGTGTATATATGTATATATGTATGTGTGTATATGTGTGTATATGTATTCTTTTTTCCACGTTTTGCTGCTTCATCGAGTCACTTTTGTACAATGTAACATGTATTTTCATATCGAAATCGAAATGACGTTATAGCAACTTAATCTCGAATTTATATATAATTTAAATATAATGCAAATCGTTACGTTATCGTTGATAAATCAGTCAGACTTTATTAGTTTTATTTGAAAAGTTATAAAAAGAAAAAGGAATAATTCTTTCTCGTAAATTACAAATGAAATCACTTCCACGAAATAGTACGAAAATAAAAAATCTAATCAAAACGGGAAACGTTTTAACGTTACGAAATGAATCACTAATATTTTCTTTCTGTTTCTCCCTTTGCATACTTTAGCATTAGTTTAATTAACCTCGACGTAAAAAAAAAAAAGAAAAAAAGAAAGAAAAGGAAAAAATAGAAAAAAGGAAGAGGAAAGAAGGAAGGGAGTAGAGGTAGTTTCTTCCTTCCGGCGACGATGAAAACTCTCGAGAATACAAAGAGTTTAACGAAGAAGAAATTCAGAGCTCAGTTCGGAGTCTGCTGGAGGGCCAATATAGGTGGTGAGAGAAGCTCTGATATCTTCTTAATGAAATGGGTTTGAAATTGATTGAGTACACACGATACGCGACGCCTTCCGATACTCCTTTCTCCAAAGAGGAAAGTTGCCATTGAGAAACTGTCGAAAAAGTCTCGTGCTTTCGAGAAGGAAATATTTAAATGGATGGCCGAAAGGAGATCTTTTTTAATAAAGTGAAATTTGCTTGTAGAAAGAAAGAAAGAAAGAAAGAAAAAAAGGAAAAGAAAATAATACAGACGACTTCGAGCGAAAGTTACGTATAAATTCTTGATCAATCTTCATTTATTAGCTCATATTTGTCTATGTATCTATTTCTCTAGTTTTCTTTTTTTTTCTTTTCTATTTATATTTCCTTTCTTTTATTTTTCGTTCGAAAACAACGTTACATCAGAGTCGATATAAACTTGCACCGATCGGTCTCGATTCTATAGGGAAACAAGTAAAAATTAGATCGCTATTGAACATGAAGAAGTTGTAGAAGTCCTCTGTCACGGTCAACTAATGGAATTAGATAGGATTATCCAGAGACAAGAGCACAAGCAGGGGAAAAGTTAAGTTAACGCTGGTGCTATCGTTAACTTAATTATACGTCTCTCCTTCTTGTATCGATGTAATCGATAATTCGAGACGCTTGACAAAATTTGTTGGAAATCTTATTTTTAGCTGTTGGGTATATATCCAAATATATTCCATTTCCTATGCTTTCTCGACGTTATAATTATCATCTTTCATGATAATATTAATAACCCGTCCGTCCATTCGTCCATCTTTCTATTGCTTTTATTTCAATGGAGAGATTATTAAACGAGTACGGACAAAAATACGAGCTGGAAGAAGCTTAAACGAGTCTGGTAAATGTCCTGTTCTTTCTTTTAATCGAAATTCACTTTATGAGGACAGAGAAACTGAGAAAGATAGAGAGAACGTACTAAAGAGAATGAGAAAAAGAGATAAAGGAAGAAACGCGAGTGATAAACAGACCAACAGGCTAAAAGAAATAAGAGAATAAGAAATATAGGGACGATAGAAAAGTGGAATTCCACGTGTTACGTCCTTTACTGACGTCTACGCGACTAACTGGCATCGTTAGAGAAAACAAATTGCGAGGAATTACATTCTTGCACGAATATTAAGTGCTCCCCTTTAAGAATACCGCTCGTATTTTCTCCTCTTTCTCTCTCTCTCTCTCTCCTTCTCTTTCTTCTTTTATCTATTATTTATGTTATCTGACTTTATGTAGCAAACGTGCTCTAAACTTGCTCGCTGCCGTATACGTTTATTTTTTTTTTCTATGTATGACTTGTAGAGAGATTCTGTTATGTTTGTCTTGCCACATATTACTATGGGCATAAATATCTAATGTAAACAGTACAATTTATAATTGGCCGTATTGTGGTTATTTATCTTAACAAGATACGTAAATATGCGTGAGGAAAAAAAACAAAAAAGACAAAAGTGAACGAGCGTGTACGTCGTCGTTGTTATTGTTGTTGTTGTTATTACGTTCCTTGGTGTTCTGTAGTTGATTAAAGTCAGTCAACGGAACCGACTCCGACATACATATATACACATTATCATAAATCAATTCGAGAATGCAGTATCAACTCGACACCAACGAACTTGGCACCGTACGAATACTAATTACGAACGACTGCTAATCATCCCCCCCCTCTCTCTCTCTCTCTCTCTCTCTCTCGATTTCGTCAGCGAAATGGAAACAGTTCGGTCTACCCAATACTATTACTGTAAATAGAAGAGAATTTTTATTCGATGTCCTAGTTCACACGATATCGAATAAGCCACGCGTTCAAACTCTCCCTTACTCGCGTTCGCGTGCCTTACGCTACATAAATTAACATATGAACGGGTTCGATACGATATAGTCAAACATTAGCGAGCAATATTCATATGGAGATTTCACTTGAAGAGTATTATGGATCTAACAAGCCGTGGCTAAGCTATTTACATAAATGCCGAAATCCGGGGCGATTTAGTTCGACGGATTTCGTCGACCACCGACCGTGTCGAAAGCGGCCTCCAAAGTGGGAGACGTTAAAACCGTTTACCATCCGTCCCAATCGACGTGCTATTTCACTTTCGGCATCGTGTGCGTATCCTCTTTCACCATGTCCATGTGTGTCCATCCTGTCTACTTGCGTTTGTGTGTCCTATGTTCGGAGCTAATGCGACGGGAAGCTTCACCGAAATTCGCATCCGTTTTAAGGACGAGATGGAAGATAAACGATCGCCTACCTTCGACCTGTTACGTGTTTGGTGTAAGTGGAACGGTCACTTTTTCCTTGGACTTATCCTAAATCCACAACGACGCTTTTTTTATTTTAATTGCGTTCAATTGAATTTCCCAATTTTTCTATTTATTTATATATGTATACATTCATATATATTATATATGTTCGAGCGAATAATGTAGAAATATAAACTGGTATTAGAAATTAAAATGAAAATATTCGTGTACGAAAATATCGTAAAATACAACAATTTGATTTTCTTGTTATTTTTTGTTTTGTTTTTTTATTATCGATATTTAATTAGAAATTAAAATAAAATTCGTATATAAAAATATTGTAATATACAATTTGATTTTCTTATTTTCTTTTTTTTTTATTATCAACATCTGCTTAGAAATTAAATTGAAAATATCGTAATATACGACAATATGATTTTCTTGTTTCGTTTTTATTATCAATATCTGATTAGAAATTAAAGTGAAAATATCCATACATGAAAATATCGTAATATATAACAATTTAATTTTCTTATTTCTTTTTTATTATCAATATCTTAGAAACTCGCTATTTATCGGACGATAAAATTATTATGGTACAACGATACACACACACAAACACACACACACACACACACACACACATATATGTATATCTCGCCATGAATAAATCCTGAGAGAATCGTGAGAATAAGAAAGAATAGAATCTGGACAATTCGTTTCGTGAGAGACGAACAGAATTGTCGGAGAATGGAACGCGTCTTCCTGCTATCGAGAGACTTCCGCGCGAACGAGGCCGATTATTTCGCGCGAAATCGACAACTGCACTCTCAGCTACAAATCATCAGGGACTGATTGTGTCGAGTGTTCTCTTCTCCTCCATCTTCTCTTCGTACTACTACTACTACAACTATTACTACTACTACTACTACTACTACTACTACTATTACTACCACAATTACTACTACTCATCGTCGTCTTCATCGTCTTCGTCGTCGTCCTTGTCGAATAATTCTATGGAGAATTTACGAAGCTCTGCCACCTTCTCGTTTCTTGTCATCTCAATAGAATATCATTTGATCTTGTAACTATCGATTCCTGTTCTCTCTCTCTCTCTCTCTCTCTCTCTCTTTCTCTCTTTCTCTTTCTCTTTCAAACAGATATACATACACTTCAACTTCTCTCATCACGCAAATATATTGTATATTATTAAACGAGAGATTTTTGCATATTTGTATATTTGTCAATTTTATCTCAAAAATGGACCTAGGGATTTTGTTAAAACGAAACGAGTCTACCGTTTTCGAACGCGACAAAATGATTTAGCTAAATCTCGACTTTGATATCGTTCATTTAGAAAGTTGAATAGTTATAGGAAATATGATAGATTTTTTTCAGTTTACTTGCCGTATAATCCGCATGACGCCACGACGAATTTGACAATAACGATGTTCGATATATTTTTGTTAAATGGTTTTCTTAACGCTGAAGTTATAAATGTAAAAATTAAAAATCGAAAACTTTATAACATTTAATGACGAAATCATCTAATTTTTATTGATAGAGATTTTGTGTTCAATGCTCTATATTTTGTGAATACAAATCGTTAATTCTTTATGACTGAATGTAAAGTTTTGTTTTGTAAACAATTTACTATTGAAAATTTAATATATTTCGGTGTTTCTTCGAAACTTTGAGATTTCAAATTTAATAAAAAAAAAAAACAAAACATCGTTGAAAGAAGATCAACTATGGGATTTTATACGATACTTTTTCTTACGTCAACAAACATAACAGTTTGGAAGTCTTTTTACCATAAAGAATCCACGTCACTTTCCGTAATGTTCTATGAAAAGAAACGTTGAACACCATAGAAGTTAACCCGAATGTAATAAAACTCGACTCTGAAGAACTACGGTGTCGGTTATTCCGATAACATGGAAAACATCAATATATCAATCGAATTGCTTCAGAAAATTTTTTTTTATAGCCTCGTCCTATTTTACCAAACGAACGATAGTCGGTCTTTCAAATATTCTTCACCTATATGCCCTTTTTACTTGATTGTAAAGCGATTCGCGGGAACGATTCATCGATAAAAACTTCTCTACCAAATGGCTCGTGAAATATGCCGACGAAACTACCATCTGTCTCTCTCTTTCTCTCTCTCTCCAACGTGGGAACATTATACCTATTCTCGATCGTAATCGTGAATCAAAGAAAGAAAGACGTTAAAAATGAATTCTTACTTGTTAATTTCGAATTAATTTTTTCAAAGATAACATCCTCTCGAATTTATCTGCTGGATAAATTTCATGGTATATTTTTTTATTATATGCAAGAGAGAGAAAGAGAGAGAGAGAGAAAAGAAGAAAGAAAGAAATAAATAAAAAGGATAAGCGTTTAACGAGACTCGCGTTTTGTTCGACGTTGTTTATTTGAACATTTCTCACCGTGTGTACGTACATACGGTTAGTTTCCGCCTGTTTCCTGAAAACGTCGATAGTAATTTTCACTGGAAAGTCAAAAACGTGTCGCGCGTGCCGTCCGTTTCGTCCATTAATATCGAGCCTCCGTGTGACGCGAAATAATGACGGGCGCAGCACGTCGTCCGACATTGAACATGTGATGTGGTAACGTGGTGAGCGTGGGATACGTGTGTGTATGCGTGCGTATATGCGTGCGTGCGTGTATACATGCGTGGTTGCATGTATGCATGCGTGCACGAGACATATGGGGAAACGATCGAACGATAAAAGTTAAGATGAAATGTGATAGAAGTGTACATAGATGTATAAAGACTTGCGTAGGAACGTATTTATTCGATACGAATATAATCGATACATTTTCAATAATAACAATTTCATAAATTTCATCTAATAATCCGAAAAAGAAAAAGGAAAGATAGAAAGGAAAGAAGAAAGGAAGAAAGAAAGAAAATTTAATCGATAGCGTAGTACAGTACGTTTCGTCAAATTTTTATATATTTTTGCTCGATTAAACGAATTTTTTCTTTTATTATTATTATTTATTATTAATTATTACTAATATATTATTATTATTTATTATTAATTGTTATTCATGTATTATTATTATTATTATTATTAATATTATTATTACCATCATCATTAAACTTACTTCGATATCCTAAAAAGCATTACCTATTTAAATCGAACAAACATAATATATCAATTTCCTTTTAAACTGTCTTACAGATAAGAAGAAAAAAGGGGAAAGAAAGAAAAAAAAAGAAGAAAAAAAAAGAGAACAGGGTGGGTACAAATTCATGGAGAATATCCGTGAATATCTCATCCCTACCCACTTCTTCCTTCTTTTCGATGGAAGATTTTGAACACTGTGACAATATCGCGGAATGGTCTCCTCCGTTATTAAGAATCGAGCTTCGTTTACTGTCCCAGCAAAAAGTCGAGCAAAAATGGCGCTATAAAAAGTTTTCGGGATCGGAAAACTTTTATTCGTTTTCCTTTGCTTCTTTCTCTCCCTTTCTCCCTCTCTAGCGAACTCTAGCTTGCTCCTCTGCCAGCAACTATATATACACGTTGTTTCTCTCTCTCTCTCTCTCTCTCTCTTTTCTCCCTCTATCTCTTTTTCTCTATCCGTACTCGTCGAATTGTAGTTACCGTAGCAAAGCAAAGAGAAATTTTCTATCTCTTTCTCGTTTTCTTTCTCTCTCAATTCTCTCCCTGTCTCTCTCTCTCTCTCTCTCTCTCTCTCTCTCTCTCTCTCTCTCTTCCCCTTCCACCTTTGTGGGCAGCAACTCTAATCCGGGCTCTCATTTACTAGAATATCATATCTACTGGTAGTGGAAATCGAGAATCGACTTTTGTGCCGAACCGCTAACGGCTTCGCCTCGTAACACCCTTTTCCACGAGACGAGATCCACCGAATCGTTTTTCGAACGTGCAAACGCGATCGTTAATAGTACTCCTACAAAAACTCTCTCTATCATTTGTACGTGTATTATTTGTTCGCACGAATTGGGAACACAACTCCGTTTTATGCATATCGATTATGTACGAAAGATGATCTAGCGAGAAACAAAAAAGAAGGAAAACAAAAAAGAAATGAAAGATAAGAATCAAGTTTAATAAGAGGTCTCTTTCGGAAAGGAAATGAACGGTATCGTTTATAATCCGAATAACCTACATAATAAAGGGAAGTTCGTGAAACAAGAAGGGGATGCAACGATGCATGGACCACCGTGTACCCTGGAGCCAAAGATGTCGCAAGCCAATTTCTCCTTTGAAGTCAAAGCATCCTACCCTCTCTCTCCCTCTCTCCCTCTCTCTTTCTCTAGACTAGTATGAGGTCTTTGCCTTTCACGTAGATCATTTTAGCCAAGAGGTCCCTTGAACTTTGTCGTCCTTAATACACATACATACATACTTATATATACATACGTACATATATACATACACACACACACACACACACACATATATATATAGCGTGCTTCCAAGAAAAACTTGACAAATCTTTTTATTCCTTTTTTAAAATCACGCTACGTACAGGACGTTTCAGAATATGCGATCATAACTTTACCGACGTTAAAATAAAACAATGAGTACAAACAAACATATTCTGGATATGATGGTGTTTACGAGATACAACTGTTTTTTGTATTATATAAATTATCTTAAGCTTCATAAAGGTCAAAATGGTCACCTTCGAGTCGTTCAAAGATACCTGCTATCGTTCACATTTATTGACGATCATTCTTTTTTTTTATAATACGTAGTCAGAGTATCTTAACATTGTCATATAATCATTTTATTGCGAACTAACCGATCTAGGTGCTACAGATAATTAAATCTATCAGATTTAAGATGTCTGAAAGATTATACTACGAGGAAGTTCTTTAAAGGATGATAAACAATTGACGATGATAAAGACAACGATAATTGATTTAAAAAATAATAAAGGTCATGTCGGACGTATTAACTTTTTTTCTTATTTTAGTGTACCGAATCTATTGAGTGAAGTTATACGCTATATGTTTTGAAACAACGTGTATATATTCTTTGAATTAGATAGAGAACTACTTTCGTTTATCGTATCTTGGAAACGAGTTAGAATCGAATCGAGAATAGTAAGTGTAAGTGAGAGAGAGAGAGAGAGAGAGAGGATCTAAAGGGGTAGCTAAAAGGAATCTAGACGACTGCGACAAAAAGAAGAAAGAGGTTTGGGGTGATTTGGGGTTGGAAGGGTAAGAGAGGTTTCTCTCCGTGAAATGGGAAGAAAGAAAGATATAAAGTCGACGATTCTCGAGGAAATGGCGGCGATTTATTCAGGCACGGGCCATGAGATTGAATAAGAACTGAATAATAGGCTTCTGACCAAATTGCCAGTCAAGGTGCCACACCTGACGCCTATTCCAACGATTTCCAAGAGCTGCTACCCCTTTCGTAGTACGACGAACGAGCTTTCGAACCTACGTACGACGTGTTTATCGTTTCTCGTACTTCGATACGATCGGATCGAACGTACTTTCGGTATTTCGTGTACTTTCTCAGAAGGAAATGTGAAAATCTTTCAAGTCGTATATTTACGTGACTGCATTCGCATTGAATTCGTACTTTGACATATGTATATGTAAATATATAGTATATGTAAGTATGTATATATATATATGTGTGTGTGTGTGTGTGTGTATATCGTTTGCTATTTCTAGAGAAGACGTTTCACCTTTAATCGGATCTGGATACGTCGAAATTCTGACTAAAGAAAGAAGGATTCGTGTTAGCATGTTTCCATCTAAGTTTGTTTTTTTTTCTTATACTTAATCTTATTACTTAAAATAACTTTAACTAGTTAAAATAAGAAACGTACGATCTACATTTTTTGACCTACAAATTATATTGATTTCGATCGAATTAATTCAATTGGAAAATAGGAAAATCGAATTTTTCTATCTTATAATAGAAGTTCTATTCTTATAGTAGAAACTTATGGTGTATCGTCGCCTTCGTATCGTGTATGACATATTGCCGCAGCCAACATGTAAATCATGCTGTGTAATATAGAGAGATGCGTTCAAACTCACGCGTATATATATGAACATGCATACAGCGAATATGTGTTAGAGAGAGAGAGAGAGAGAGAGAACTTCTCCGGCCATACGTTATTAAAGCAGATGCGAAACGGAGGTTCTGATAGGAGGCTTGGCCAGCCGAGATCCCCATGTTTGGACCAGTTACGAAGCGGTACGCGGCCGGAGTCCAGATTTGATATGGCATTGTGTGCGCTTCCGAATCGAGCAAGAACAACGTCCACACGCGGATAACGCATTATGATGTACATAAGTGATCTAACGAGCCAAACGAGATCTCAATTTCTCTCGCTGTCTATCTTTCTCTCTCTCTCTCTCTCTTTCTCTTTCTCTATCTATCTATCTATCTATCTATCTATCTATCAATCTTTATCTCTTTTTTTCGTTATATGATAATTATATAAGAGAATATATTAAAAATATTTATATAAAATATATAATATAAAAATATTTCATATAAAACGATTTATTTATGCACGATCTAAATTATTTATCCCTCGTATAAAATATTCACGTATATATTTCTATGTAAAAGTTAATCGGACGTTAAAAAATATTCCGAAACAAATTGAAATCCGAAAGATAAAAAAAAACAAAAATAGAAAGAAAGAAAGAAAAATAAATAAATAAATAAATTTCAAATTAAAGAAATTTCGTTCGAATCGATCTATGATTAAAATGTGAATCCATGATCTGTCCCAAAAGTGTCACACACGATTACGACACACATACACACACACACACATATATGTATCTACCGTCAAAGCTCACGGCCGAGTAACGTGTCGCTTTTCTGGTTGATACATTCGTCGACGTTTGTTCCCGTGATTCAGCTCAGCCTCTCTCTCTCTCTCTCTCTCTCTCTCTCTCTCTCTCTCTCTCTCTCCCTCTCCCTCTCTCTCCGTTTCTGTCTGTCGCATATCTACGTACACGCGTCTAGATAACGCGACTATTCACGTGTCAATTGTAGGTCGAATTTCCGCTCGGCAGGCAAATTTCAACTTCCGATAGTGTTTCACCGAAATAAACCGACGAACGTAATCCGAACGTGGGCTTTCATGCGAACGCCGATTTCATGACTCTCACTTTAGACGTGTATACCATAGAATTGTCTAGTGTGCATATCTCCCTCGAGAAAGAAAAGAGTGCATTTGACGTTGTTGTAAAATTTCGAATTATTAATCAAAGCGTGAAGATCAACGAATCAAGGATGGTGTAGTGAGGGTGGGATGATGGGAGAACGTGGAGAGAAAGAAAGGAATCAAAAGGAATAGGTAGATAATAATTATTCCATCAGCATCCTTGTTACTGTTCATTTCTTTTTTCTTTTTTTTGTTACATCTGTAAGAGAACGAGAAACGTAACCCGAATAAAAAATGAAATTTATCTACGTGATCGCTTGAAATTCGCGATGGTCTGTAAAAAATGTATGTAAAGTGTACGAAAGAAGGAGAGAGAAAGCGAGAGAGAGAGAGAGAGAGAGAAGAAAAAAAGAAATAGATTGCTATATATTTGTTACTTTGACGTCTAAATGTCGTATTACCTGCATATGTATAACCTACTTATTTATATAAAAATCGATTCGAAAGCCGTTACTTTCAGGAATCGACTTGGCCGATTGTGACATTTTTCAGCTTCTTTTTCTCGAACGATAGGCTTTTAAATAGAAAAAGAAGAAGAAATAAATATATATGTGTGTGTGTATGTGTGTGTGTGGAATTCTATTTATCTTCCTTTTCTTTTTACTTGGAAAACATTTTCTCGAGATAAAAGAGATACTGCGTAGCTGGCCAGAAAATAAATGCGAGAAAAATGGAGGATGAGTATTTGTAATAAAGCCTTGTTATTGAGCACTTTGAGAATGGGATAACAAAAAAAGAGTTTGAATAACGCGCGCCGCGGTATTGACACGCGTTACGAATTTTCTTCTCTCTCTCTCTCTCTCTCTCTCTCTCTTTTTCTCTTTTTTTTCTTACTCCTATAATATTTTTTTTCTTCTCAAGAAGAAGAGTTCTTTTCATAGCGGCATATAAACTTTTTCTCTCTCTCTCTCTCTCTTTGTCTGTCCGTCTGTCCGTCTGCCTGTCTTTCTCTCTCTCTCTCTCATTCTCCGTTTCTGTAGTTCTGGCATTGTTAATAATAGAGGTAAATCGAGGCAATTGGCTCGATGACGGTATATCCGATATCGGCGAATAATTATCTAGACTTCGAGTAGAAAAAAAGGGGGATGCAAACGAAAGAAAAGATTATTTTACCTGAGCATCTGTTTTATTTTCGGGAAACGATCGATGTGTCGTACGAACGATTCTTTGGTTCTTCAATTTTTCTTTCTTCCTATCTTTCTTTCTTTCGCTCTATTTCTATTTTTTCCTTTTTCTTACTCGTTGTCGCAAAAGTTTGTTTTTGCAACGAGATGAATACGCGCATAGGTCGAAAAAATATCGTTCCGTGTAAAAAAAAAAAAAGAAAAAAGAAAGAAAAAGAGAAGAGAGAGATAGATAGATAGATAGATAGATAGATAGATAGATAGAGAAAAAAAAAGGAAAAATCGAAGACAAAAAGAAGGAAGAGAGAGAGAGAAAGAAAGAAAGAGAGAGAAGGTAAAAAAAAATCTCTCTATTTTGCCTTCCATTCCATCGATACGAATTGGCGATGTGCGACGCTAGGACCGCACGTCGTTTCTGCGTGTGACTTCTCGACTTTGTTTTCCTCGTAAATTGAATTTTTTCATCCTCACGAAAAGACCACGCGTTTCGAAAAGGGAAACAGAAATAGTGAAAAAGAAAAGGAGAGAGAGAGAGAGAGAGAAAACGCGATAACAAATCCCCAAATACTCATGATAGTGACGTTTCAACGTTCAAACTTTCCTTTCCTTTTCCGCAATCGTCAAGTTTTATTTATTTATTTTTTTTCTTTAAATACATTTTTCTTTATTTTGTAGCTTTTTCCTTGTTTTTATTTTTCTCTCATTCTTTCTTCCTCCTTCGTTCCTCCTCCTGTTCTTTCGACCTTTCGAGATATATCCGCTGCATTTTCGTATTAATTAACATAACGTCGTAACGTAACGTCACGTTAATTCTATTTGACATACGTCGATCGATAACACTTGAAGTTTCTCTCTCTCTCTTATTCCCATTCTCCTCTGATATTTTATTAAACATCACACTTCAATTTATATTTGTTTAATAATTTTCATAATATGTTATATTAATAATCGTTGGTATATTCTCCATTGGATCCATTACATTCAATTGATATTATTAATAATAATTTAAATCAAATTTAATTTCACTTCGTTCTCTCATAAAATTTGAACGTTCTTCCAATTTGAAGATGAGAGAGGAAGGAGGAACAGACGGGGTAGAACCATCAAACTATATCGCAATGAATCAAGGGAAACAGATGGTTGACGCAACCCGCCAAATATTTGAAAATACAAATATGTTAGCGCGTGCGTGTTATATCTCTCTATTCTCTCTTTCTATATCTGAAACCCTATGGCAAGTGTTCACTCTAAAATATAGAACGCTTTATGAACGATATCGACAGTTTCTGTTTGTATGCGAGTACGCGCAATGATTTCGTCATTGTTGAAACGGTAAACGCGTCGACGATATATTTGAAACATTTCTGGTACGTCGATTTGCGCTATCCGTCATATGGCAACTCGAATAACACCAACACGTTCCACCGTTACACGATTTTTGATTTCCGTTTGTGTATGAAAAGTGAACGGAGTCAGAATCGGACGTTAAAACTCGACGAATGTATTGGGTGTTTAACAAAAATAAAAAAAAAAAAAGAAAAAAAGTCAAAGAAAAAAATGAAAAAATAGCTATAGCCGCTTAAAAGATATTTCACTTTTTTTTTTATTTTTCTTTTTACTTTTGTTTGTTTTGTTGTTGCTTTTTCTTTTTTTTTTTTATCAGTAAAAACGTTCGAAGTAATATAATGTATCATGTAATAAAAATTAAAACATAGAGTTTTGCGAAAGTCGTGTATTACGAGACGTGTAAGTAACTTAAATGAAATGAAATTTAATTTGAATACACTCGCTTCGTATCTCTTGAAGTAGGTAGAGTGCGATAAAAATAAAAGTTATGTTTACATGAGGACATTGCTTTTAATCTTGAGATATTGTACGGTAGTACTTTCAGAAAATGTCTCAACTTTTTTAGAAAACTCAACATACATATACGTGGATCGATACTCGATTTGGCAATACTCTCTCTCTCTCTCTCTCTCTCTCTCTCTCTCTCCCTCTCTCTCTCTCTCTCTATTTCTCAGAAAACGTTTTAAAATCTTCCAAACGAAGAACGATAGCGAGTAACAGCGAAGTCACTTTTCTCGTACAGACCTATCTAACTATGTATGTATGTATCTAGGAAGGGCCCAGCTTGGATTTTACCTCCGTCGCGAAATAAAGTTTTCCTATAGATCGAATTAGCCCGACAAGCGGATTGAAACGAAAGTTCGGCCCTTTGTTCGACCGAAAATGCGATGTCGTTGTAACTTTTCCGTTAAATTCGTACGGTAGAACGAGAAGAGAGAGAGAGAGAGAGAAAGTGGAATAAATCAGGAAGGTACGTCGTTGCTGGCGTATACGTGAAGTTAGTAATAGTAGCAGTAATAGTAGTAGTAGTAGAGTAGTAGTAATAGTAGTAGCTAACAAAGCTATTAGCAAAGTACCTGTTAAGTCGGTATTATGACATATATAGTAGGAAGTATCGATTATGCCTTGCATTTATCGAACGAACATAGGAACATAGGATTATCAAATGTGCATTCTGCATAATCTCTATTAATTCGTTATCAAATATATATATATATAGACACATATGTATATATTTATTTACTTAATATTTTTCATCTCTTATAAAATTATTAATCAATAATGAACAAAGTGAATATAAACAAAAAAAAAGAAAAGAAAAGGAAAATAAAAATAAAAATGAAAACAAAAAGTAAGAAAAAAAAGCAAGAGAATAAATAAATAAATAAAAAAAAAATGATCGAAGACAGGAGACACGAATAGGTATAGTATACATAGGTGTACATATCTCGATGTATTGTATACTTTGAAAAGTCCAATTCATCTTCCAGAAATAGCCGTCCGAGGAAGATAAAGCCAAAATGGAGTCAGTGGTCGGTCTCAATCAGAATGGCACTATCGGACACTGACGTTCTGCTAATCTCGTCCCGGTAGCTCGAGGAACATGGCCTGATACGTACGCTCTGTGTACCGATAATTTAGCCCAATTTACTATTCCAAGCTGGCATAAATAATTACGACGATCGCGGTCGACGTGGTCGAGATGAATTATCTCTCTTTCTCTCTCTCTCTCTCTCTCTCTCTCTCTCTCTCTCTCTCTCTCACACACACACATACATACTTTCTAACATACATTTCACATAGAAATATATATATATATATATCAAGAGCTTTACAAATCTTCGTTATCACCTACCGTGAGTAATTCACAAGAGACGATAGAAGCTATGTGTCTACATATAGAAGAACGTCGTCGTCGTCAACGTTCGTCCTTTTCTCGTGAAATTCAAGAGAAAATGTGAAATGAAATATAAAACTTACGGCGATCTTTCTAGTATACGCAAGAGAATAATACCAGTCGGTATGAGTGAGAAAATGAAAGAACCACGTTGGCAGCTTACGACTTTCAAGTTCGATCGTTCGCATCGATTCTTATCTTTCTATTCTTATTCTTGAGCCTTTTATAAAGGTAATTTTTAATATTTCATACATCGGCTTTTCCGTTCTGGTGCAGATATTACGTTGAAAATAAAGAAAGAGAGAGAGAGAGAGAGAGAAAGAGAGAACAGAGTAGTTCTCGATCTTAATAAAATGCATCTTTTTCTTTCTTGTATAAAACACGAATCGACGATGGAAATTATTTAAAGAGTTACATTGAACGACAAGATACAGAGAGTCGATGTTATTTTATCTAGACAGGGTGAGTAAGACAGGCTGAGAAAGAAAGAAAGAGAGAGAGAGAGAGAGAGATACGGACAAGGAAAGATTATCTTAGTTTCAAAAACTGCATCAGGTGATCGCGTTTCATCAACCGTCCTGACTATAAATTACGGGACGCGGTTAGTGCATCGAAGCGGGCAAGGATGGATGGTGGATGGTGAAGTATAAAAATCGTTAAAAGAGTTTTCTAGTAGAGGAGACCCTTTCTTTGCTGATTGCATAAATTTTCGAAGGTGTTCTTTTATTTAGTTTTTCTTTTTTCTTCCATTTTCTTTTTTCTTTCCTTTTTCTTTTTTCTTTCCTTTTTTTCTATTGTCTCTTTTCTCATCCCCCTTTCTTCTCTCTTCTTTTTATTTTATTTATTTTTTTTTTTATTTCTTTATTTCTTTAAAGAGGAAAAGCGCTACATTAGAGGGTAAGCTTTAAAACGGCGAAGCGTTACGAATTATTTTTATATACCTAATACATATTCTAATTCGATGTATTATCAAATAGAATAATATAATATTTGTTTGTATCACTCGATATGATAATAGTGATAACGTAAGTAATAAGTGATAATCCAACGTTTCGCTTAAATGCTTTTACCATTAATATAAACGTTGTCGTAACCATTCTGACTATAAGACTGTCGAAACTGATTAAGAATATTAGCTCGATTATTGGAAGAAAACGTTGATTCTCTCGAAAGCGAAGCTTTTCTCAATTTCACCTCTGCTTTTCTCTCTCTCTCTCTCTCTCTCTTTCAAACAGATACACATTTATATACACAGTTTCACTTTCGCCATTACGTCGGAATCGATATACACGCGTTATCGAACGTTAAACTATCAAACATTTAACATTAAGAGAAAGAGAAAGAGAAAGAGATAAAGAGAGAGAGAGAGAGAGAGAGAGAAAGAAAGAGAAAAAGAGAAAGAAACTATGTGTGTATTTGCCTGTATATGTATATGCTTATGCGTCTGTATCTACACGTATAAAGCTTGTTATAGATAAGGAGTGGGGATAGACGTAAAGGAGAAGGACGATATAACGGAAAGGACCAATCAAAGAGATAACTGGATTCCCATTAAACCGCTTATAACTTAATTAATTTCGCGACGCACGTTAATGTAGCACACCTAACACACTAGATGGTGTTCTCTGCAAGCGATATCACGTGTAACGTAATTTCCTCGTTAAACATAGTTCAACGTATCGCACGTTTACACGCACATGTAACCAAGTCGTGGCCCATGATCGCGTGTGAATTTTCTCTACTCTAGTTCCCTCTTTTCTCTCTCTCTCTCTCTCTCTCTCTCTCTCTCTCTCTCTCTCTCCCTCTGTCTTTCTGTCTCTCTCTTTACAAACCCGTTTGTACGTTCGTTCGTTCGTTCGTTCGTTTGTTCGTTCGTTCGTTCGTTCGTTGGTTGTGCCAACGTCACACAATTCGTCGAGGAAAAAATGCCATATCTCTGGCGATGTGTTTCCGTGTAGAGAACGCCATTGCCCCTAGCTGGGCTTCGTATTTATACGGCGTATATCAACGATGAAAAACAGCCTGTAACGCGGTACTCAAACTTTCGGTGTATCGAATTTTGTTTCGAACTCTCACTACTCGGGTTATATATTTTAGCGGTTTAATAACATTTCACAGTTCATCCTACTAGAGGGAAGGGTAAGAGAGAGATAGAGATAGAGATAGAGAAAGAGAGAGAGAGAGAGAGAGAGAGAGAGAGAGAGAGAAGACCTTTCACGATATTATTACAGACAAGTTTATTATATAATAGAATTGAACAAGTAAATCCTCCAGGTAGTTGCAATTTTTTATTAACTACTTCTTCCATTTTTTCCCTCTTTCTCTATCTTTTTCATTTTTCTCTTTTTTTTATTTATTTATTTATTTTTATTTGTTTGTTTGTTTTATCCTTTACTTCAAACGAATAACGTTGTTTTGTTTATTAATTTATTATCGTAGCTTTAATATCATCTCACAATACGAATCTCATAATACCACATTTCGTCAGCATAGTCAAGCTCCATTGATGTGTCATCTTTATGACAACGATCGCGAGAATATTGTCCTTCTTATTATTGTCTAGCGTAGAGACATGAATTTTATATACCGTGAATTTTCCATTAGCGTATCCGGAAACCATAAACAATGTCATTCCGAACCCTTCGAATATTATGATGAAGAAATTTGTGAGAGCCCGCAATAAGAAGGAAATAGTTTGTTGATGACTTAGTCATAATGTCATGAAATTATTCTCAAAATATCTACATTCATTACGTAGTTAACGATATTTTCTCTTTTCTATAGTTTCGTCCTATTGACGAGAGAAGAGAGTTGCTCGTTACCTTTGTTCAGTTTATCGAAGTGGAAAAAGGAAAGGCGATACTATAGATAAAGAAAGAAAGAAAGAAAGAAAGAAAGAAAGAGAGAAAGAGAGAGAAAGAAGGTCCACTTTGCGATGTAAATTTTCGTAGACGGAAATTTCATGTACTCGCAAAAGACCATTCGTTCCGAAAGCAAGAATATTTTCTATCTCTCTTTTTCATTCTGACCAACACTTTTTTCTATTTATCTCTCTCTCTCTCTCTCTCTCTCTTATTCTTTCCTCCTCCTCCCTCTTTCTCTATTATTGCGGAACGAGCACTTTAGAAACTTTCGATCGACGTGCAAAAGTGGCTGCATTTTCCTGTCCTTTCTTCTGTACCAAGAAACTAGTGATAATTATTCCACTTTGTACTTCTTATCTTTCCTATTAACTATCTGCATTAATATTGATTATTATGAAAATTTTAGAACGTGTTAAAAAATTAACTAGCAATAAATATAACGTTCGAAAGATTCGAAAGATTTACAATGACGGATGTAAAGATTATCTCTGCATATTCTTACAATTATTCTTTCTACTATTTCTCTCTCTATCTTTCTTCCCTACTTTTTTTTATTTAAACGTAAAATTATAGTCCCATGGAAAATAAAAAAGATTGAAAAAGAAGAACAGAAAGAAAGAGATAAAGACAGACAGACAGGCAGACAGACAGAGAGAGAGAGAGAGAGAGAAAGAGAGAAAGAAAATAGAAAAATAGAAACGAAATCGGTGGAAGGTAGTCGACGAAGCGATAAGCAAATAGACGTTACCGTCGAGCAAGCAACAAGCAACGATCTCGCATCTCGCATCTCTCGAAATGCTGCTTGTTGCCAGAGGCACCGAATTTTTCGGGTTAATTGGAATCGAGTCACGACTTCGTTTTTTATACCGTCGTTCTCCCCCGAGACGCGTGCAACGCACAGCATTTACCGTCTTTTTCTCTCATTTTTTCTCTTTCTCTCTCTTTTTCTATATATCTAACCATACATACATACGTACATACATACATATATATATGTATGTATATATTATATATATATATAGATATATATATTTATTTATCTTTTACTCTTCTCTAAAATCGACCCATCAACTCGCACACCAATTTACATCAACGTTCCCTCCTCGTCGATGGGTTAAAATTTCGACGAAATTCTCGTATCGACGAGAATACCTATCTCTCGAAGTTTATTTTATGATCAGAGAGAAATCTCAACTATACAGGTTTCATCGTAATTCACGTAAGATAGGTATACCACCTATAAATAAATTTCAAGAAAATCGAAATAATAAGAGAACGTTCGTTCGAGTTATACGTTTCTTCGAGAGTTATATCCTCTTCTTTTCTTTTATATTCAAACTGATACAAACAGATAATAGCTATACGTTCCAGCAGAGATAACTGAGAATTATTCTAATAATGATAATAATTATAGAAAGGAACGATTTATAATCGCTACGTTTCCAATGAAGTTTTTACATTAATTTCGAAATCGTAGAAATTATCTGGTAGTAAAGTACATAAAATACAAATAACATACGTGCGACGCTAAAGGGTGAATCAACTATCTACCCCCTATCTTACCACCATTGCAAACCCTTTTCTCAACCCTCTCGATTCTCTTTCTCTTTACTAGTATCACCACCACTACCACGACCATCACCACTACTACCATCAGATGCAAACTGCGGCAATTATCCGAACCGCAGCTGCGCAGAAACTTTCCGTAACAGATCGCCTGGCGATTAATAACCTATATTAATTAGGACAAAACGTGGGAGTACGAATCGGAAGACGGTAAAATCCGTCGCTGCGCCATGTTGGCTCTTCGACCGCTAATTATTCTACGCCTGCCGTTAGAACCTCCGTTTTGTTTCAAACGATCGAAACCTTCTCGTACATATATATGTGTGTGTGTGTATGTGTATATACATATATATATTACGTATGATACTTCACACTAATTGTAAGTCCAAGAGTAAACTTTCTTGTTGGATAGCTCTCTAATCGATGAGGAAACATAAATCTAAAATGACAAGTATAACGAGTAAGCAATTTCTCTCGGCTTTTTGTCGTTCAAATGTTTTCATATCAATCGATATTTCAAAGAGGAAAAAAGAAGTAACCAATGAGTAACTTTTAATGATGTTTGCACAAACTTTGTTAAACGTATGTTGTTTTATCCTTTAAGAAACGAGTATATGTATGAATATATCTATATATAAATATATATAGATAGATAGATAATAGAGTATAAAAGGTATTTGTCGTTTTTCAAATTTATTTTAACAAATATATATGTATCTACATATTACATGCATGAATACATATCTACAATGTTCATTTAGCTTAACAGTCGACGTCAACGTAAACAGAAACTCGATGGATAGTAGGTACGGTAGACACCGAGGTCAACCGGCGCTCTACGTTATATATTTAGAGCAAACGATAAACGTTGATTATTATCTCACGAGCAGCGCGTGCGTCGATATGAAACATCGATCCAGGGAACCGTCAAATCAAATTAACATTTCACGTTTATAGCCCCGATTAGATATCCGTTAACTCGTGAGATAATATCGACCGAACGTACAATTTCGTTCCATTAATTTGTATCTCTCTGTATATCAATATTTAAATTTTTATACAGAGAGTCTATCAAATAAACATTGATCATATATAAAGCAATTTTTATCACAACATTGCGATAAAACACTTTCTAATTTCCTAATATATAGATACACGCACGCACACGTGTATAAATTTGTATATATATATATGTCGAACATTACATTTTCTAATCAATACATTTACTCTTCATCCCTTTCTTTTTTTTACAGGGTTAACGAGGATGGTTCCTGGGACGCAATGAAAGAAATAGTGACACCAACAAGCGCAACAGTTTACACGATCGAAAATTTAACACCATTCACGGTCTATAGCTTTCGCGTGGCGGCAGTAAACGCGATGGGCCGTAGCAAGGCGAGTCAAGCATCCTACTACATCATCACCTTGAGAGAGAGTACGTCTTTTTGTTCGATCATAATTGCTTTTATGTTCTTTATCAAAGAATTTCTCGTCCCTCGTTAGTTCCTTTTCCTTTCTTTCTTTCTTTCTTTCTTCCCTTCCTTCTTTTTCCCCCTTCTTTTTTTCTCGAATCGTTGATCAATCGTTTTCATCGTTTGCAAATGACAAATAAAACACAAAAAATAGAAAGAGAAAAAGAAGAAATGAAAGAGAGAGAGAGAGAGAAAAGAAATGAAAGAAAGAGAGAGAAAGAGAGAGATGGTTGTACCAAAAACGAATTCCACATTATAGAGACTGTGAGCAGGTGCGCAATGACTCCGCAAATCCTCCCTCGCAGAAGGATTAAATGACTCACGCTCTTCGGTCATTAGTAGCGTAAAGTAAACGGGTTTGCGCCTGGAGAGACATGAGAATAAAGGAGAGAGAAAGATAGAGAAAGAAGAGGAGGAGTAGTCGAAGAAGAAGAAGAAGAAGAAGAAGAAGAATGTTGAAAGTAGTTAGTCTGGTCGGTCCTTCAGGTGCGCGCGCGCTCGTGCACAAGCCAGGTTGTTGGCAGGGCCCGTGACTAAAGAGGCACTAATTGCAGTGAGGCGCAAGAGTGGTGTGTGCAATTTTCTTTCTCACTTATTCTCATACATTCTCAACGTTTTCACCCTTTATTCTCTTTCTCTCTTTCTCTCTCTTTCTCTCCCTCTATATATATATATATATTTCTCTTTCTCTCTCGTCTTTCTCGTCTTTCTTTCTTCCACTCGACGTTTCAGTCTCGCACACCCCACGAGAGACGGAGAAAGAGCATAAGAGAAAGAGAGAAAATAGGTTGAGCCGTTGTACGCGCTAGCCCTATAAATTCTGTAAACGCAGCCAGGATTCAACGACATATCCACCTGTATACTCCTGTACACTTCGTTCCTATGGTCGACAAAGTTTGCCAGCTCTCTGGGCGCCTTCGTAACGTACGTGAGCACTAACCTACCCTTCTCCCACCATCTCACCCCTTTCCTCCCTATCCCATCCCACCCTATCCCGTTCCAACCTCTTGCTCGACCTAAATTCCTCGTGTACCGATCGTGGGCTAGGACAATTAGCGGCTTGGTCGTGCACGAAGAGGCAATTCCGCGCGACTGGAATTAGAAGGAAAGAGGAAGAGGAAGAGGAAGAGAAGAAGAGGTACAGGAGGAATAGAAAAGGAAGAGAAGAAGAAGGAGGAGGAAGAGGACTTCGAAATGGGCTCTTTGGAGAAAGAGAAGGACGATGTTGAGGTAGCTCGACCGAGATTTATCGTCCGATCGAAAAGCCCTCGTTGCTTTTAATTAATGCTCATGGTGGTCCTTCTCTTTAGCTCAAAGATTCGCGCTCTTTAATACTTGACCCAGTACTATGGTGTTACATTTAGAAAGAGAGAGAGAGAGAGAGAGAGAGAGAGAAATAGAGAAAGAGAAAGAGAAAGATACTGAAGGAATTCAAAGAATTTAATTACATTTATTTATTACTTTCGCGTTCAATCTTTCTTCTTTTATTTTGTTTCTTTTTCTTTTTCATTTTATCTTTTTCCTTTCTTTTTCTTTTTTTTTCCTTTCCTGTCCTTTATCTTTCCTTCTGCTTTCTATCTTTTGTGCTTGAAAATATTCTGATACTTCGAGGGTTGCTTCAGTGGTTGGTTAATGATAAATTTGAATTTCTTTTTTTCCATCACTTTTTTCGATGTTCAACCAAGTGATTTTTTTTTATATCTTCCTGCTCGAGGAAATATAACAGAACGTGGGTTTTCTTTCTCTTTCTAAATCTCTCTCTTTTCTCTTTCTCTTTCTCTTGCGATCTTTTTCGAGGGGGTAACACAGAAGAAGCGTAATTTCCGTTTTATCGCTGTAACGGCGCGCCATCCGTTCCAGCCTGATCGCAAGAAGAAATGGTGGCTTGCAAGAAGTTTGGCGTAGATCCATACAACTCAGCTTAGAGATGAGATGAGAAGGAACGACGACGACGACGACGGCGTCTATTAGTTCTTGACGACGTGTTTCGTGTGACTTAAACGATAGAAAAAGAAATAAAGAAAGAGAGAGAGAAAGAGAGAGAGAAAGAAAGAAAGAAAGAAAGAAAGAAAGAAAGAAACGCACGTGCAACAAATAGGTTCAACGATCAACCTCGAAATCAGAAAAAAAAAGGAAAGAAAAATCGAATAATTCTTAAATAATTCTTTAAATAGGATTTATTTAAAAGGATAGAATCTATGTAGGATCTATCGGTTTATCGATCGATTATCGTGCGAATATGTAATCGATAATAACTCGAGCGAGTAGTACGTTTCTTGTTGGGTTAACGAGGAAGCTTAATGAGTAATAAAAAAGAAAGAAACGATGCAGAGTCGTGTTCGTATATCGGACATTACCATCGCGTTATTTGGAAGCGACGAAGCGGAAAACTTTGGATGAGGATTTAATACGTACTTTTAGAGTTGTATGTATATATATATATATGTATATGTATATTTGATATATACAATAATATATCTGTATATAATTTTTTCTCAAATATAATTATAAAAAAATATATATATATACACACACAATATAAATATACGATGTATACAATATACATATATAATATATGTGTATATATATCTCTCTATATAATAAAATTATGTAGTAATCTCTCGTATATCGAACGAAGACATTCTCGTAGATGGAGCGATTTTACAGCTCTTCAATTTTCCACAGCATTGATTTCGTCAATTTTCACACACTTTTCAACGACTAATGCATACTTTACAAGATAGAAAGAAAGATAGAGCATAGAAAAAGAGAGAAAGAGTATAATAGAAAAATGGAGAGAGAGAGAGAGAGGGAGAGAGAAAGAGACGAATCATCGGGCAAAGCTTTATGCATAGCACGATGTTCTCGCTCACTCTCGTCACATTTTGACGACACTTTTGATGACACTGTAAATCTAGGGACGTGCACGCGGCTAACGTAATAGTCGCTCTAAACTCACAATCAGGGGCTCGTTTTTAGCGTTTCTCGCGAATTGGGACGCGGAAATGCAGCAGACCCGAGCATTGTCGAATCCGAGGGAATGTAGAATCAGAGCTATTAAACGAGAACGCAAGCACGCATACGTGCGAGCGATCGAGGATGCGTGTACGAGGTGCTGCTACTGGTGGTATAGAGCAAGAGGAAAGGGGGTTAAAGGGAATCGGGCCGGAGGGAGGAGGGGAGGATGGACACGAACGTGTACGTGAGCGTGTACATCGTGCGGTAGGTTCATTATGGTACCACGTGAGACGAGAATAATTATCTAGTTATCGAGACTGACCCGCATCGGCGAACAAATGCGCTCGTATCGTCCTGGAATTGCGTGTACTTGTGTCAATAACTAATTTGAATACCATCCCGCCGACTGTCATCCGAAATCGTCTCTATCTGAAAAAGCCAGTTCGTTTTCTCTCTCTCTCTCTATATATATATATATGTGTGTGTGTGTGTGTGTGCTTGTATATATGTATATACGTACATGGATACATGAGTATGTACGTACGTGCGCGTTTGTGTGTGTCTGTGTTTCTCTTTACCGTTCGAATAAACTCAAACACATCGATCTGTTATTCAGTAAATCGCAAGAAAGTGATTTCGTTCGTACCAAGACAAAATTCGAAAATAATTATCGATCATCGCGAACATGATCGTTATTGTACGTATAGATTGATGTACGATTAGAATGATTATCGATGGACATTGATACATTTGTAATAATCGTAGGATATTCATTTATTCCATTCTCGTTGTTACACAATAGAGATATGTAAATTAATTGAACAGAGAGATATTCACTTAATTGAAATTGAGTCATTTGTAAATTCTCAATACGTTTGTGATAATCGAAGGAGTAACGTGAGTTTATTTGATATTCGGTTATCTTGTTTCGTAGATACCTAACTAGCATTAATCCAATAAATTCATTGAACTGAAATAGGATGAAGCTTTAAAGTGTATTATCTTGATCATTCGATCCAGATAGAATGAATGAAACACGTGTAACGAGAACGTTTGTTTGTAAATGTCAATATCTCCTGTTGTAACTATTACTACTACTACTATGGCCACTACTTCTACTACCACACTTTGTTCGACGTTTAGATAGTTACTAACTAAGAGACACACAATTCCCTCTTGCATTCATCTTGTGAACGTAGATACGATACCCCTTACCTTAACATTCTCTTGCATTTGCAGTTAGTTATCAGAATGTCATACGACGAATGAACGTATCTCTTATCAAGATATCGAAACATAGAAATAAAGATACGTTTCCTTTATTTTTCGAGACACGTTCGTAACGTTTAACACGTGGGTCATCGACATAGTGGATCGAAATTAAAATCGTTATTCCTATCGTATCTTTATCGACTTTCAAGTTAATACGTAAATATCAATAGATACACGCGTAAAATTCATCTGCTTTTAGTTTGTACATACATTGGATTCTATTTCGTTCATCTAATTCAGCTTTGAATCAGCTTCGCGTGCGAAGCAACGAGAAAGTAGAGGTTTAAAGACCACAAGAGTGAAAGAGAAAGAGGGGCAGAGAGAGAGAGAAAGAGAGAGAGAGATAAATAGAGAAATTGGGTCCATACGAAAATGTGTGTGCTTATGTATACGTATATATATATATATACATATACATGTATATATATATATATATGTATGTACGTATTTGTATACATACATATATACTTGTGTATATACATGTGAGTAGTGCGTTGTACAGGACGGGAATTCACGATGGCTTAAATGAAAGCCCACGCTCCCGGATCAATAGGGCACCAACGAAACTTCTCCTACCACTTTGGTCCAGCTTCGATACGCGTATATCGCTTCTCGTTCCCGTTTACGGACCTCGTTCGGCTGTCCACCATAAATATATAGCGCAACCGAGCCACCAATTAGCCATCGGCCCACCCGTCGACGTGGCATCCGAGTTAAAGTTCCCTCTCGCCCTTTTACCAAAGCACCGTTAGAAAATTAGAGGCGTTCTAGTATACTACAAATAGCTACCTTCTTTCACGTATATGTGTGTATATATATATATGTATATGTATATGTATATATATATGTATATGTATATATATATGTATATGTATATGTATATGCATATGTATATGTATATGTATATGTATATGTATATGTATATGTATATGTATATGTATATGTATATATGTATCTATTGGTTCTCAGTTTCCGATACCCAAGAGGGATTTTGTGATCGTCTTACAGATTTTCATGGAAAGATACTCTTCGATATTATTATTATTTTTATTATTTCTTTCTTTTTACTTTTTCAGACGAGAGTTTGGAGGTTTGAGAGGACGAAAAGAGATGGTAGAATTTTTATCGGTACCACGAATTCGTACGATTTTACGAAATATCAAAATGAATGATGTATTATTTCTTTTTTATTTTCACCAAAGTACGATATATCGATGATTGACACGTATGTGATAATTAATCAGAAAATGATTTTTTAATAATAAATTGACTACTGTTTCGATCACACGGAACTGCAATATAGTATCGTGTAATTTCGAAGGAATTATTATTTTTTTCTTTTTAATTTATATCAAAGTACAATATAACGATGATTGACAAGTATAGGATGATTAGTCAGAAAATGATTTTTTAATAATAAATCGAGAACTGTTTCAATTACACAAAACTGCAATACAATATCGTGTAATCTCGGAGGAAGATATCCCATTTCCATGATTGAAACTATCTATGTAACGATAACCGAACGATTTTAAATAGCGAAAAATTACGATATATTTACATCTGTTCAGGAAATAACTATAAAATAACTTTTTATTTCTGCAGCAATGAAATTAGTTTGACGTTTTTCCTTTCCTTGCTGTTTCTTTTTTTAACGTTCTTTTTTCTTCTTCGTCATGTTCTGATATAATAGAGTTATTCTTAATTTTTATTCTTAATTTTGGTAATCGAAATATTCGAGATGTATGATATAAATTTTCGCGAAATGTTGCGTTTTTAAGAAAAAGCAAGAAAGAATAAAGAGAAAGACGAAAACGAAAAGAAAACAAAAACTGTTCGGAAATAACTATGAAAGGACAATTTATTTCTGTAGCAATGAAATTAGTATAACGTTCTTTTTCTTTCCTCGTTTTTTCTTTTTTTAACGTTCTTTTTTCTTCTTCGTCATGTTCTGATATAATAGAGTTATTCTTAATCTTGGTAATCGAAATACTCGATATATGGATTTTCACAAAATATTGCATTTTTCAGAAGAAGTAAAAAAGAGAAAAGAGAAAGAAAAAAACATTTGCATTTTACAAAACATTCAGCAAAGTGGTCGCGACGTATCCATTACATTTATGTTTTAAGCTTAACGATTGGAAAAACACTTATCAAACACTAATATCCTCTTCGTACGTTCCATCCTACTACTCCTCACCTCTCTCTCTCTTCCTCTTCTCTCCGTCTCTCTTTAAAAGCATTTTACCGTTCTTTGGCAAAAAATCTGTATGTCCGATAATTTCTCACGAAAGCATAAAATCCAACGGCACCGTCATAAACTCAACGCCGCGCCGCGAGGTAATAATAAGTTAACGCAGATTTAGCGTCGGTAAAAAATGTAGCTCACATTTATCGTAGAGCTAAATTGCTCGGCGAAGTGGCGAGCGGAAATCGCCTAAAAGACTTATCACTTTCTACTTATCGCGCCAACACCTGAACCATGCTAACGCAGCCTACGAATTCTTGTTATAATTCGGTGTCTCATTCACCGATTATTTATCCGTGAATCCGTAACCATGAATTCGCTTATGACATCCTCTCTTAACACTCTTTTTATTTATTCCTTTTTCTCCATTTTGTGATACTCTAAAAATAACTGGAGCTATAAAAAGTATAAAAATAAATCGACGATACATTACACGAATGACAAATACAAAATTAAAATTAGCAAGTTGTTCTACATTTGAAATATTTCTAATGTCTCGTTTCTCTAAACGATGCATATTTCTTCCCTTTTTTTCTTTTTATTTTTATTTTCTATTCGTTCTTTTTTTTATTCGTTGCATTCTCAAACACGATATACATGAAATTTTTCGAAGTAAAGAGGACACATCATAAAAATGCTTTTTAATTACAAACCACGTATATTAATTACATAGACGTATTTTGCCATAATACGTTGCCAAAATTGAAACCTATATATACAATATCAAAAATCTAAATTGTTTCTCTTTTTCTCAGCATTACCTTCTCTACGTCTCATTAAGAACTTCCGTCAATTAGAGTACCACAAAGTTTCGTTCGACGTAGACTACGCGTAACTCGATACCATTCTCGCGTGGTCAACTTTGCTTTCTCTCTCTCTCTCTCTCTCTCTCTCTCCCTCTTCCTCTCTCTCTTTCTCTCTCATGACGATCTCTCGCACAATTAACACTTTACTCGTGGACATTAAGCCTCGGCTGGTGGGTTAGTTGTTTCGCATCAGTTCCGGCCACAGTGACGTACGGCGCGCATTAAATGTCTTGAAATTATTTCTCCAACAATTTCTCATCTGCCATCGCGTTGGCGATGGTCACGAAAGCGTGTACACACATACATACCTACATATATACATACATGTATACATATATATGTAATATACACATACAAAATGTGAGTTAGTCAACTCATGTGTAGACTTCGTGTGGAAGAGTGTAAGTGATTCGTGTTATCTCTATCTCTTTCTCTCTCTCTCTCTCTCTCGTGTGTGGAAAGGACGGAGAGTTTCAGAAGTGATGCGGACGCTAATTATTTCGAACAGCTCCCGAGTTCTGACGGGGACAACGAGCTTTCTGCCTTCGTCCTCGGCGAAAAGGGACCACGAAACACATTATCCCGGCAGGAGAATTATTACGCAGGTGTTTTTCACTCTCCTTCCTCAACATAGAAACCTTGTCTCTCCTTCCCATTGCCAGGGATTCCCTCTTGGTAGAATTTAATCGGCTTAATTGCAAGATTTCTGTTCTATCAAAATTCATTGGGAAATGAAATATATCGTACGATCTTTTTTATTAAAATTTGGTAAAAAGAAACAAAGGTGTCCGAGAGGTTTACGATTAATTTTCTCGTCAATATTTCTACGAGAAATTTACGAAGAATAAGATTCTTCGTAGTAAACGTACGATTTTTTCTTTCCACTTTTCTTTTTCCTTCCCTTCTTTTTTGTTTTTTTGTTTTTTTTACATTTTAATGAGTAACCAGTCTGCAAGAACGAAAGTCTTAATTAAGTAAAAGTTTTGCTATAGTTTATACGACGTATTTGATGCTAACGTTCATGTAAAATGTTTGTGAAATACTTGTTAAAAGTTGACGATATTGCGAAAAGATTTTTCTACGGTACATACGTACTTACGTATACGTATGCCGGTTGGTGCAAAGAAAGGGGAACTGTTGCGATAAAAGTGAGGAAGCTCCGAACGTTGTGACCATTAAACTTCCATTTGCAGCAATGAAACTAGCTCGAGTGTTCCAGGCAGTAAATTTATAAAAAGATTCCTTGGTAAAACTTAGAATCCGATTGAGATTCTTGCAGATGGTCGACCGTGGAAAATTTCAAAATGCAGACTTCCAATGAGCGCGGTCTCCATCCTGCGGAAGTTTTAATGTACCCAAGAATATTTCCATAAATTTTCTTATACGATAAAGCGGCGAAACGATTACGTGCTACCTACATATATATACATATATATATATATATATATATATATATATATGATGTGTGTATGTATGTGTGTATACATAAAACCCAGATGTACATGTATATATATATACAAGTATATGTATGTGTAACACAAGTTTGAAAATCGCACCTTCTGTTTTCAGTTCCCGAAGGTAAACCCCTTATCACTAGCGCGTACAACACATCGTCGACGTCTATATATTTGGCATGGAAACCACCTAGTCGTGACACTATACATGGCGAATTTCTTGGATATCGAATTGGATATAGACCACGAGACAAAACGAATATGGAAATGAAAGATATCTACATACGAGATCCCGCAGTAGACGTAAGTTGAAGAGCAATATGTAACATTGACATATTTTTTAAATCAATTTTCTTCTCGAATAAAACTTCTACTTCTCTTGCATGTATATATAAGATTTATTCTTATATTTTCCAGAATCACAGTATTCATAATTTGGAAATATACACGCAGTACCTCGTATCTCTTCAAGTTTTCAATCCGGAAGGTCATGGACCAGCCACAACAGTTTCAGTGATGACCGACGAAGGAGGTAAGTCTGAGAAAATCTCTACTATTATTTCTCGTATTTATCATCTTCGTATTTCGACAAAGTCGAGCAGCCGATAAAACAGATTTCTTTCTTGTCGAGTTATTTTTTTTATTCGATTGTCGATAAGTAAGTTTTCGTTATATACAACGGTCGTTAAGGAAAATTTCTACATTTAAAATACGTAGTTTGATTTTATCGACTGTGCATTTCCATCAAATTTGCAACTTTATCGAAAAAGAAAAAAAACGAAAGATTTTGAGATCTCCTATAATGGCTTGATATCGATTGAGACCTCTTGATATCGATGAGAAACGTAAGAGCAATTGATAAAATAATCATTGTAAATATAATTATCACGAATGAAAGATAAAGTAATAATAAAAAAGAAGTGATTCCATCTTCATTAAATCATATACAAATCAATTAAATCTGAATGTATCAACAATGCGATATACTCTTCAACGAAAGCTAAAAATACACAACGTATCTACAATGTTGACAATACTTTTACGAATAAACAGACGAATGTATTTTTAATAAAATAAACGTGAAACGATCGTGGCACCAAAATAGAAGAGTACGATCCTGGACTTCCTCGCGTAGTTTCTACTTCTCACCCCTCTTTCCGTGGTACCCTGGAGAGCCGTCATTGGTCGAATTCACTATTGGCAAATTCACCTACTTATAACATGCTTCGAGGCAATACGCACGATGTTCGAAGAGAAGAGTTTGGAACGTGCGTAACGACGAAAATAATTTTCTCTTACTCGATCTTACGATCTTAGAAAGATAATTTGATCCTTAAAGGACCTTGGTAAGGTTTCTTTCGTACTCGAGCAGGACGAACAAACAGCTGGCGATCCTTCTGTATTTTTGGAACAAAGAAAAAACATGGCGTCCTCACGAATAAGAATACGAAAGAAATTCTTCAAATTTTTATCGTCATTACGATACCTCCAAAAATGGATCTTTCTTCGTTACTTTCAGAAAAAAAAAATAAAAAAATAAAAAAGAAAATAAGGAAAGAACGAGAAAAAAAAAGAAGACAAAAAAAAGACAAAAAGAAAAATCAATACGAACGTATCTTGAGAAAAAAGAAAAACAAAAAAGATACGAATACTATAATCGTGCTGACAAAAGAATAACGATAATAAGTCACGTGGTACCGAAACGTATAAATACGTTACTGTCGGCCCATCGGCAGCAGGTTTCCAGCTGCTCTCGGTCTCGTCGGTGAGTACTCGTCGTTCTACGTCAACGTTCGTTCTCTCGTGAGAGGGCACGCTCGGAATAGCCATGATCGTCTGCACATTGTCACGTGCCCTGTTCTTTCGACGAAAAATTAGAATACATCATTGATTGACTCAAAATCGAAGAGAAGTCATTTAAATTGTTTTCATTCAACGATTCGTCGTAAAGAATGAAAGAAACATAATGAGCAGATGTAAGAGAGACTTATAACAACAAAGGATCATTTTGAAGATGAAAGAAGAGAGAAACAAGAGAGAGAGAGAGAGATGAAAGAGGGGGCGAGAGAGGATAAGGGAGTTTAAGTGGTGGGGGTAAAGGAGGGTTCAAGCTCTGTGCACGTCGTTTCGGTCGGCACTGCAGCCGCGCCTCCGCGTTTCACGATCGATTTTCCACGATTTTTCACTTCGTCTCTCGTGTGGCTCTCCTCGCTCGTTCGCGAGGAGGAGTTGTCTGGTCGCGGTGTGTGTTCGTGGCCGAACGTGACGCGAGACGAACGAGACGGTTCGGTCTCTCCTTCTCTAGCAAAGAAAAAAAAAAAAGAAAAGAAAAGAAAAAGAAAAAGAAAAAGAAAAAGAAAAAGGAAAAGAAAGTAAGGAGAGGTGAAATATAGAAGGAGAGACGGTTGAATAAAAGGGAAGAAGAAAATATAAATAATACAGAGGAATAGTGTTGGTTCGAGTGAGATAGGTGATGTGATTTTTTTTTTATAGTAAAGAAAAGGAAGATAGAGAGATAAAGAAAGAAAGAGAGAGAGAGAGAGAGAGAGAGAGAGAGAGGGTAAGAGCGTGGACAGAGTTAGGAGGTGTGTACTCGTCGTTTGCGTGCATGCGTGCGCGTGAGAGAGAAGCAGTGTGCTCGTGAACGCCGAGCGAGCGCGAGCTCTTTGCTCGAGCGTGTTTCTCGTTTCTTCATCATCTTCTCCTTTCTTATTGTTATTGTTATTGTTATTATCATTATTATCATTATTATTATTATTATTATTATTATCATTATCCTTTATTCTTCTATCTAACTCTCTGTCATCCTGTGTAGTAGCTCCTCCTATAAGGACACGTCGAGTTTGTGCGTCGTGCTTCGTGCGTGAGTAATACGATAGTAAGAGAGAAAGAGAGAGAGAGAGAGATGACATTAGGTGCATCGTTGTAAGATGCAACCCTTTTGAATTGTCTAATTGTTGGTTCTTTCTTATTTTTTCTTTTTTGTTAATTCGCGTTCCTTCTTCTTCTTCTTCTTCTTCTCCTTCTCCTTCTCCTTCTTCTTCTTCAAATACTCTGTTGTTCTGTCATTCTAAAGTCGAGGAAGCCAAATCGTTGGATGGACATTGCTCGAGGTCGAAGGTCGATACTACTATACATATACACGAGGAGGGGTCGTAGTGTACCCGAATCGTTAAGTTGGAACGGTCGATGGATCGGGTAGGCGACCTATCTATCTATCTATCTATCTATCTATCTATCTATCTATCTATTTATTTATCTATCTATTTTCTTCTACAAGCTAACTTCTTTCCTTTGAGTTTCCTCGTGTTTTTAGTCCCATGGGATTAAAAAGTACAGGTCGATAATTCGAGTAAGCTGGATTGCTTTATCGTTCGTTTTCGTCTTTAAGAAGAACGATATATATATATATATATATATATATATATATATATATATATATATATATATGTACGTACATATACACACGCACGCGCACATACACATTCACCGGAGATTTCAAGTGCTTTGGGAGAATAGACTGGGCTCGAGTGTAGTCAATAATCCTCTGAAATCTCCTTTCAACCGATATATTATATATCTAAAATATATCTACAAAGTGAACTATATTATGTGATATTGAAAATTATGAAGTCGTTGATTTTATAAAAAAAAAAAATCTGTTTCTTCAGAAATTTTCTTCGAATCGAGTAGAATTTTAATCGATTTTCGTTTCGTATATGTTGGATACGGGAAAAAAAATTGTTTTCGCGAGAAAATTCGTCGTTGTTTTAAAAAGTGGCTCGTCGAAAGAAAGACAAAAAAGAACAATCAGCGTGTAAGTAGTTGATATTTTTCGGCCGCGAGTTTCGTATCGTTTCGTTCAGCGGAAGTTAACGAGGAAAACGTCGATAGGGTCGAGCTCTGCTCGTATCGTAGTCGTCGTAGTCGTCGTCGTCGTTGTAGTCTTCGTAGTCGTCGTCATTGTAGTCGTCGTTCGGGTGTCGTCGTTTAGTCTATTCGTGTGTACGTTTCTATACGTATACTTATATGTATATGTATGTACATACATCACATATAAATCCACTATCCACTCCTTCTATGTAGAGAGAAGCAGAACGCATATATATGTGTGTGTGTGTGTGTGTACATGTGTATATGCTGTCCTCTGTACTGTTCTGCCTCTGCTATACTCTCTATGTTAATATGTGTAGATGTCTGCTATGTATACATACGCGTTTGTATGTACCTGGCATACGTAAGTTTGTGTTGCGAGTGATTCGTCCACGTTCTCTGTTGTGAGCTGAGTCATCAGGATTTTCACTACTAGATAAACTAGATTTTAGATCTCTCTTTCTACTTCTTCCTTTCGACGCATAGATCTTTTTTCTTTCCGGTAACACATCCTGTCTTTTTCTTTTTTCCAAGCATCTCTTTCTTTCTCTCCCCGTCTCGTTTCTCTCTCTTTTTTCTTATGAACGAGTTAAAGCCACTTATGGTATAGGTCAGCATTGATAAAAAAATCTCGAAAGAATTTTTTCTTACACATATACATATACATATATACATGTATACTTTTTTTTATTAGAAATCGTAATATTTCTATATCGCTTTTGGGGAATCCGAGGATGAAAAGAGTTGGTGTGATTCCTCTCGCGTTCGACCTTCGACGACGACGAAGAGGAGAGGAAGAGGAAGAGGCGGAGGAGCCGTTGCTCCGCACGCAGAGATTCAACTCTCGACGTCCGAGCGATGCTGCCCCCTTTTGCATTTTAATGCACGCTTTCGGTACCGTTCCACGCCTTTGATTCCTCTTCTATCTTTCTTCCTCGTATACGGATGATGCTGTTATCTCGTTATGTTTGTCTCTTTCTTTCTCTTTAACTATTTCCCTCTTTATCTATCTCTCTATTTCTCTCTCTTTCTCTTTCTCTCTTTCTCTCTTCTTTTTTCAATTTATCTCTATCTTTCTCTTGTTTTCTATATATATATATATATATATATACGTATATGTATATATGTGCCTCTGTCTCTCTCTCCTTTCATATTATCTTTGGGAGACAGACGAATGAACGAGACTATTAAAAGCAGCACGCTATAAACTAGTAGTATCGAACTCTCGTTCTCTCTCTCTCTCTCTCTCTCTCTTTCTCTATGTATCTATCTATCTTTCTCGTTTTGTGTATTTCTCTTCTTGTATCCTCTCGTCGGAAACATCCGATTAGACCGATAAATCGAAGCCGAGGAATCCATTTGCCAAAGCGCCACTTTTCCTCTTTCCTTCTTCCTGTCGATTGATTTCTATTTTCTCTCTCTCTCTCTCTCTCTCTCTCTCTCTTTTTATTCTCAATAAAGCTTTCATGAAGAAAGAGAAAGAGGAAGATTACGCATAAATAGCAGACTGAACAATTTCTTTCGTTTCATTTATTACCATCATCGTTATTATTATTATTATAAAATATTTCAAAGTCAGAGATCAGATAGAAATGCTGAATGGAAATATTTTCAAATTCGATCAAAATCATACCTACTATTTTTATTTGAATTCCTAACTACATGTATACATACATATGTCGTTTAAATGTAAAAGCTTAATTCAAAGCTCAGAATCATGGCGGAACGCTCCCTCCCCCACCCACCCTCGTAACGATGACAGCAACGAATATCGCTTTGTTCATGGCGTCCTCGTACGCTCATCCTTCTCTTCATTCCTTTCTCTCTCTCTCTCTCTCTCTCTCCCTCTCTCTTTTTCTCTCTCTATATCTATCTATCTATCTATCTCTGTCTCTCTCCTTTTTTTCTCTCTTGCTGCCGGTTTTGACGCACTAAAAATACGAGGGGGAATAGCTTTAAAGCGTTGCAGAGGGGCCGAATAATTGTTGCCGGCGCTGTCACGGTGAACCTGACGTCGTCATAGTCTATCTCTATCTCTCTTTCTCTCTCTCTTTCTCTCTTCTTCCTCTTCTTGGTTGGTATATCCTCGATGAGAGACAATCGAGAGCATAATTCCGACTAATCGAGGCACTCGTCGCAATTACATCCAACACGCTTACCGTACTTTAGCTCGTTTTTACCTCTTTCCTTTTCTATAATATTCTCTCTCTCTCTCTCTCTCTCTCTCTCTCTCTCTCTTTCTTTCTCTCTCTCTCTCTCTCTCTCTCTCTCTCTCTCTCTCTGTTTCATTCTCTTTCGCTCTCTTCTTTTCTCCCCTATATATGCACACATGGACACACGCATAAGTGCATATTTCTTCACCTCCCTCGTTTCCCTTTGTTCTTCTCTATATTCTTCTCCTTCTATCCTTTTCTCTTTTACACTCTTTTTTTACACGTACCAGCGCACACGGCGTGAGAATCGAGAAGCTTTTAGGAGTCTCGAGGATGTGGGGAAACTCGTCTCTTTGCATCGAAACGAAGCAACGTAATCCAAGATCTTATCGTTCGTTGAGAGTCCCTAGGAAATTAGAAATTTCGTTTTAGCATCGTGCGAAATTCCGTGACTCTGAAGGGAAGCTTTTATTCTCTCTCTATCTCTCTCTCTCTCTCTCTCTCTCTCTCTCTCTCTCTCTCTCTCTCTCTCTCTCTCTCTCTCTCTCTCTTTCTTTATCTTTGTCGCTGTTGAAGTGTGAATGATAAATCAACCTAAAGATCCTACATTGAATTTATATAATTTTGTTTACACCTTCACAAGTATATTCTTACGTATAATATATTTCCGTCCGTTTCTCTCTCTCTCTCTCTCTCTTCTTCTCTCTTCTTGAATCCAAACAAAACAAAATAAAAAAAAAAAAAAGAAAAGAAAGAAAAAAGTATGAATTTTCGCTTTACATATCTTGACGTTCTCTCGTTATCCTAGCAGTGACAATGAGGCGACGCAAACTTTCTCTCGGTAGTAACGAAGAAGGGGAAGTATAGAGTGCACATCATTATGCACTTTAACGAGTAACTCCGAGCGTGGAATAGTCGGACGAAAGAGACACGTGACCATAAGAGAACGTATATACCACGAGCATCATAAACAAATACCATCGAAGGTGAGGAAGGAATAAAAGAAATAAAAGAGAAGAAAAAAAAAAGAAAATAAAACGAAAGAAGAACGGAACGATAAAATTAAGAAGAGGACGAAAAAGGTAAGGGGAGGAAGGAAAATGGTGGAATTCGTGAAATAATCGATTTCGAGCAAGCGATTTCCTCCTCCTCCTCCTCCTCTTCCTCCTCCTCTTTCACCTCCTCTTCTTCCTCTACCTCCACCATTCCTTCTTTAACGAAGGAAAAATGGCTAGCGGCGGTCAAAACGACGCTCGAAACAGCGCCGCGACAACCACAACGATTTTGACACTGAGGATCCTCCTTGGAGCAGGATTACTATCGCATCTTCTGTCGCATGTCCTTGCTCAAACGGAGGACCCACAAACCTCTTTAGAAACAACTACGTCAACTGGTACGACAACGACGTATGAGCAAACGACTACTTACGTCGTTCCCGGATCTTCTTCCCCTTCGACAGAGAACAAGACCGACCTTTATAAAGGTAAAATCAGAATATGTGTGTACATATATTCATTTGTCTGTTTGCCTTTGTGTATGTGTATGAGTGTGTGTGTGTGTGTGTGTGTGTTGCGTGAATATATAACTTTAAAATGACATTCATCGAACGTGAGTTTAATCTTGAAAAGTCATTTTCTTGTCTGTTCTTCGTCTAGCATTGTTAACGATCGATCGATCGTACGTTTACGGGGAAAGATATACCGGGTGTTTTGAGATAAGTGGTCTTATCATACTATGTGACGAGTATTACATTTTTCATTGTTCGTTATCTCGGACAAGATTTCTTGAACTGCAGTATATATGAATATATATATATATACATTGCAGTTCAAGAAATCTTGTTTTATATATATATATATATTATTACAGATATACATGTATATAAATACATATACACACACACATATATATATTTGAATCATGTTAACGTTTGAGAATATATATTAGAACGAATTGGATATACAATTTTTCTAATGATGGCTCTATCTTTCTGTTTCTTTTTTTACACATTGAAATCAAGTCATCAATCAATACATATATACTTTACTAACTGCTAATAGGAAAAGCGAAAACAGGAAAGACTGAAAGTTTCTCGTTATGCGATTAAAACAAAACAGTCGTTTTCTCTTAGACATTAACGATTTATTTTCTTCTTACATTCATATCATTTTAAATACACATACATACACACACACACACATATATATATGTATAATATATATATATATAAAAATGGAGGAGGCAAGCTCGGACTCACAAGCCTGTCGCAAGATTTACCAGTCTTGTAATCGACGCTTAACTCATTTCCCGTTCCGTCTTGATTTCGAGGAACGAGTTGCGACGCGTATTACATTTCTCATATATATGATACAATATATATATATATATTATATATATATACACATGTGTGAAAGTGTGCGTGTATAGATATAAAATGCGTATGGATGTGTTGATACCGTATTATAGGTAAGATCGATACGGAGAGTGCGCGAGTGAGCTAACGCTTAACAAGCGACGCGTAGGTGTACTTACTTTGTCTCTCTCTTCTTTTTCGTCTTCTTTATGTCTTCTTCGTTTCATTATTTCTTTTATCATTATTTTTTCTCTTCTCTTTCTCTTCTTTTTCGTTTTTAAATGTTTTGTTTATTTCCTTTTATTACTTCTTTTTTTTATTTTTTCTTTTTTTCTTATATACTTTTGCATACTTTTATTTTATTAATTTATTTATTTCTTCTTTCTGTATTTTCCTCCATCTTTTACAAACGAATGTTACGCGTCAACTTACGTAAACTCTTATCTTATATTTATATAAAAATCTTTTATAATGACGAAATCTCATATATTCCGTCTTCCTCGTAATTCACCTACGTTCCATACCATTTTCCATTGTTCCCCTTCGATAGAAGAAAATGCAGCTTGTTAGTTTTGTTTACGGCAGTCTGACGATGCCCGAGGTCTACTCGTTTATCTTGAATTTTCTTCTTCATCTTTTCCTACGGAATATGAATCTTATATTTTTCTTTTCTTTTTTTTTTTTTGCGAGTACATAGATATTTCTTTTTTTCTTTTCTTTCTCTTCCTTTCTTTCTTTACGATATATTTAAATAGCCTAAAAGTGCTTTGGAATGGAATAATTTTCGATAAGATATATAATTATGTATCATTATAAGAAAACGTTATCTAATACTCACAGAAACGATAAAATCAAAAGGAACCTTTTCTTAATACATTCGAATCACGTTAACGGTTGACAAGAAATTCGTACGAATTCTATTTTTACGCTCTAGTTTCAAGGTCGACTCCTCTCCCGGTTGATTCCCATGAGTTTTAAGAAGCTAACCTTCGTAGTTGTATCGAGCAAGGATACACAACGATACGCATACAACGAACATATAACTAGGTTTTAAAAATGAAGGATAATCATTCAAGGATGTACTTAACAACAACATAATTTTATTCCATCCAAACCAGTTTGTTACTGTGAATTCGTAGGAATTCTTAAGGGTTTCAAAAAAGAAGTAACGATCGGTATGTAGTTCGATTATAGTTGCGTTGAGAATATAATGCCCTCTCTCTCTCTCTCTCTCTTTCTCTCTCTCTTTCTCTTACTCCCTTTACAGATCGAGAAGCAGGTACATACACCTCGGCCATTTCTTATCAACTGTTCCTTTCACTCGCGAACCGTTACTCACTGCAAGCCGATCCAAATAAAGACTCTTTCGCCTACTTCGAAGCTCTCCAACTTGCTTTAACCACAAGTAACAGACATACATATATACATAAAACACATACATTAACATGGAGAGTACGGTTAAACCGTGGAAAACAATAATACGTTTCTCGATTCCCCCTGGGGGTCCCTTGCTCCCCATTTTGACATTCCAGGGCAGCTCGTAAAATGCATCTCTCTCTCTCTTTCTCTCTCTCTCTCTCTCTCTTTCTTTCCTTCCCTCTTTTTCTTTTTCTCTCTTTCTTTTTTTTCTGTATTTCTCTATCTCTATCTTTCACCTTCCCTCGTTTAAAAACCATTCCGTGACGGCTCAGTGCAACGATAACATCTCTCCCTTTTACCAGGTCAGTTTTCCCGTGAGCACACAGCCATTTGGAAGAAATGATTAGGAAGGAACGAGGCGAACCGGTAGCTTTATCTCGGTCCCCTTATACCTTACCATGCACCTCTCTGATTACTTCGACTGATTAAACGAGAGCATCTGGCCTTCGAAATGTAAAAAAGTAGAAGTGGAAGAAGTAACAAAGAAAATCACTTCTATATTCATACCTCCGTCTGTATTTTTCCGCAAGTTACAATATTTCTCTAACTTTAATCTCTCTGCTCCAATTTAAACTATTTTCCTTTCTTTCTTTCTTTCTTTTTTTCTATTTCATTCATACACGCTGTACTCTCTTATTATCGTCCATTCATACTTTTACTTGTATTTCTCCGTTTGTTCGTACTTATTATACTCGTATTACTATGTATTCGTTATTTCGATTTTTGAATTATTCGCGTCAAGAAAGAAAATGATTTTAAAGAGAAATGACGAATCATTCCTTTTTCTTTTTATTTTTTATCCTTACGAATATCTTCACGTCGGCTCGATTATAACTCAATTTAATTATTGTTTCTGTTGAGAAGAACGATAAGGTCTTTCTTTTTTTTTTTTCTACTTTGTTAATCTTTTCTAACACGTCCGCAATGTTTTCTTCCTCCGCGCTTTCTCTCGCGAGTTTTATGCACCCGATCCAGAGCCGCTAAGCTAAGACACACGGAGGTTAGTAAGCCGGTCGTAGTAAGGATGTCACACGACAGAAAAACGATCTTCTCGAGATGTCTCTCGCGTTCCCGTGACTTCCTTTACACTTAGTTACAGTCGGATCTGAGTTGAAGAAATTATATGAATATCCCGGAAAATCATTGTAACTTTCTCCGATTTGGATAAGGACTTTCTAATATAAAATATGTACGTACATATATATATTTATATACATATATATATGTGTGTGTGAATGTATGTATTTTAATCGCTAAGAAAAACAACATAGTAGGAACAAATTCGTTTTGCATAATTCGATTTGATCAAATATTCCATGCTCGTTCGAGCGTAACGAACGCACGAGGAACGTAGTAACCTCGATTATATAGTCTTATATATAGTATATATGTATGTATGTATATATATATGTCTTTACGTTCTTAATGGCCCTTCCTACGAATCGAGAATTCAATGAGTCGCCTTTACAAGATCAAACACCTCAGTCCTTCTTTTCTTCTTTATATATAGACATATATATATATATATATATATATATATATATATATATAAATTGACATGATTATCTGGAATATTTTTTTTATCTCGATTAATTTGATTCTTAAAAGATTTCAATTTCCAGACAGATAAATCTATTTATCGTTCGCGTTACACGTGTATCATTTATGTCATTTCAATTATTATAATTTCTTTTTTTCGATCTCATCTCTCTCTCGATCTCTCTCTCTCCTTCTCTCTCAATCTCTACAATGATGTCATTTTACAAACGAGAAGACAACAACAAAAAATTTACTTCCAAGTCCGTGTTCGAGATGTATATGCAACGTACGATGAGTTGCAGCAGGACGATTGACCTTGACTATGCCTCGCCATCCTCGTAATCATATTCATTTTTCACCTCGTCCGTAATACGAGTACGGATCCCCGTAGTGCGTGCGGAGACTCAGCATGACATCATCCGGTTGCAGCTCACAAAGGTTATGCCCGATCGTCGAGTCTGCGCGTTGTGTTCCTTAGCCTTCTCCGTTCTTCGTTTCTTCGCTCGGACGAATCCGGGCGTAATGGTTTGCCTTGTGTGTTGTTCTCTCAGAGAGACGAGAATGGAAACTGTTTCATTGACATTTTAAAAGAGAGAGAGAGAGAGAGAGAGAGAGAGAGAGAGAGAGAGAGAGAGAGAGAGAGAGAGAGAGAGAGAGAGAGATGAAGCTTGTCTCAAAACCTCTAACACGCTGTTAGTTTTCTTCGTTCATTCGTACGAATTCATTTTTACTTTAACATGTTCCTATCGTCGAATGATTTCGTACTATTTTAACGTTAAAAAAAAATTTCTCACAGTTCAACGCTCGTTTCTTAGAAAAAATTATTTCTTCTAAGAAAAATTATCACGCGATTCGTGTTTGCAAGCTTTTCAAATAATACAGATTTATAAAAATGTGAAATATGCTTGAAAGGAAATTTTATATCAATTTTATATCAAAGTTGTTATCTAATTTTATTATTATAAGAGTTCATAAATATTTGAAATGACATAGACGAAATCTTTCATTTCGTTTTTTAATCAGCAAAGATTATCTTCAGTGATAGCAAACATGTTCGTCCATATCAATCAGATGTTATCTATTTCTAATAGTCTGAGTATTCATAAATATTTGAAATGAAATAGACGAAATCTTTTATTATGTCTTTTAATCGGAAATGATCATCTTCGATGATAGTCGTCCGCGTTCGTCCATGTTCTCGTTGAATAAAACAGGTCGACGGAATCGACGTGATACTTGTAGACAGCGAAAAACGAGACGAAGCACTACTCGTACCTATAATCGAAGTAAATCGATACGTCTTCTTCTTTCTTCTTCGTTGCTTCTTATACTTTTTATTTTCTTCTCTCTATTTATTTTCTTTGATATTAGTTCTCGCTCGCACCCACTCGTTCGCGAGAAACAACCAAGCGGAAATGATGAATATGTATACGAAAACAATGTCAAAAACTATTCTTATGTAAGGATATATGTATGTATATATATCTCAGTGTCTTTGTATGTATGTTTGTTCGACGATCAGTTAGGTATTATATAGCAAGCATTTGAGGGAGCTCGAATCGATTTGCACGGTTAATTAATTTCGAGCTTCGACTATCAACCTAGACTCTTTTCTTTCTTTTTTCCTTTTGCTCTTTATGTTTCCCTTTTTCTTTTTTTTACTTCACAACGAGGATCACGTTACGTCGAAGCACCGAAGGTGTCGATCGTGCCTCGAGATATCGATTTCGTCGAAGTTCGCCATCAATGTTCCTGTTCGTTTAGAAACTAAACGCTTAATTATTTAACGAAGTAATTTTCAAAGAACAGTTTCTCTGTTGGAAACAATGCAAATAATATTTTGAGGTATTGTTAAATAACCAAAAGAGAAAAAAGAGCTTTCAAAAAAGAGTTAAGAGAAACGTGTGATATTTTTTTGTCCATTTCATTTTCCTTACCTTTGTCATTCTCTTTCTCTCTCTCTCTCTCTCTCTCTCTCTCTCTCTCTCTCTCTCTCTCATTCTCTCTTTCTCCCTCCTAGTATGGAAGCTTAAAACCGATAAATAACGCGGAAAGCTTTTTTTCGACGTGCAGAATGCAGTCCCAGTCTTAAAGGAGCTCCACTCCTGGTTCCATGTACCAAAATGAATAGCGTCTAGTTGCTTGTCGGCGCGAGGGGTCTGAGAAGACACTCGAGGTCGTTATTAATTATTCAGTCTTCGGTCGTCGGAACTTCGCACTTGCCTTTGTATGTGGAAGATTGGAAGGCCACCTTAGAAAATGGCGAAAAGAAGAAGAAGAAGGAGAAAAAGAAGAAGAAAAAGAAAAAGAAGGAGAGCTGCCGGAAAAGACTTTGCGAAATGCTTCGCATTCTTTCTTTTTTCTTTCCTTTTTTCAATATGAGAATACTAAAACATGAAAACCCTAACTATAAAACGCGCGAGTTCAACGACGTTGAAATATCATCGTATGTTATATATATTGAAATTTATTTTGTCATCGATGTCCCAAACATCTAACTTTAATTTCCTCGGAAATTTTGTTTCAGTGCCAACGAAACCCCAGAATTTCACGTCACGTGGAATAACCTCGACTACCATAGAACTGTCATGGTCCGAGCCAGAAAGTGCCAACGGCGTCATAACCGGCTACCGTGTTTATTATTTGCATTCCAATTATACAGACGTTCAAACTCTCAAGATATATGACAATAGCGGGCCCAACGTTGAATTCGTATTAAAAGATTTAGGTAAGTATGAGTTAAATCGAGCTTAATACTACAGCGTTTGTTAATAAGAGATAGATAAAGATAGTGTGATTGAGAAGGAGGGGAAGAGAGAGAGATTAGCAAGAATAGACGAGATAAGAGTACATACGTGTTATCTTTGTATTAATACTAATCGTTATAAAAGGATAGAAGATGCACATATGTCTTTTGATAGTTAATGATAAGAAAAAAAAATGTTCTCATCTATTTTCTACTTTAGAGCCTTACATCGTCTACGATATATGGGTGAAAGCTTACACGTTGAAATACGAGGGTGAGCCTTCCGGTCACATTATTCGTAGGACTGACATCGCTGGACCAAGCGAGCCACAAATTTTAAATTTGACTTGCCATTCGCATGATTCAGTTTATATTCAATGGGCAAGGCCATCGGTCTTCTGGGGATCCGTCGATTATTATTACATCAATTATCGTACGGAAACAAGTAAATATTTTGAGGAAATCGAATTAACAGCCGAGAAGAATCATCTTGAAAGTGCCGTAAGAGATAATAGTAACAAATTTTTTTTTTTTTTTTTTTTATTCAATAACATATCAGAAATTAATTAAATTTCGATTGTGTATTTATTTTCTTTAGATGATCGTACCAAATTTAACGATGAACACGGTCTACGAGTTTATCATACGTGGAGCAACGAAAAGTACAATCAACGATCGACTGATCATACAAGGAGAAAGTTCTGCACCACGAAATGTTTTGGTTACTCACGACTGCGATAAGATTCCACCGTTAAAACGTCGTAGCAGCAAGGATCTCAGTGCTAGTGTGATAGCTGGCATGGTTTGTGCTTGCTTCGCCGTCATGCTAGCGATCACAGCCTTCGTTCTCTGGAAGTAAGAATCATCTTTTTTTTACATACATCCGCATAGTTCGTATTCGTATCAAATATATCTACATGTTAGGTCTATCTCGTTTGATTTCTTTATTTATTTATAATTTCTTTCTTAACAAATACTTTCTCACAATATTTTCGACATAAACGTGACAAACGAGTATCACTCTGAAGAAAAGATTTCTTTTATCATATATCTAAGAAAAAAGAAAGAAGAGAAAAAGCAAGAAGAAAAAAAAAACACGCTTTGAAAAAGTGTCGTAAAATTGATTTATCGAAAAAGTAAACTGCGTCTCGAGTAATAATCATCATTGAAAATAAATAAATTCTCGACGATTTTTTTATACGGCTATATGCTTGTTGATGAATAAATATTACAGAAACAAAAAAAAAGAAAAAGTAAAGAAATAAAAAAAAGAGAGAGAGGACAAAAAAAAACGAAAAAGGAAAGAAACAGTTTCATCTGTTGAAAATATATTGTGAAAGTGTATCGTAAAATGTAAATTTGAAAATCACAGGAGACATAGTAACCTTCAGCGATCAGATTCGCAATATATGTACATTGTTGCTGCTGCTGCGAGAAACGTTGGGAGTCTCGGGGAAAGATCATGCGCGCGTGATCTCGTACGCGTGTATATACGAGGAGCATTCTCTTTCAGTCTCCTCGAAGCATTCGTCGTGGTCGGCTCGAGTCACCGTTTTTCACGATACGCGAACTAATCGTTGCTTATGGTAAAAGGAAAATGGTAACGGGGACGGCAAACGATTTTCGAAATGTCGTTAACGTTGTCAGCTGCCCATTATTTTTTCTCATTTTATTGTCCCCCTATTTTCTGTTTCTTTCTATCTTTATCCCTCTCTCCTTGTCTCTCTCTGTCTTTTTATAACATCGTCTCTCACGCTCAGCCTATCTCCTTATCGCTAGTGATAACAGACGGAGCTAAAACGACGTGTATATACTAAGGCTTCTTCTTCTTCGTGCAGTCGATAACCGTCGTCGTATTCGCGAGGAATATCTTTAGTGAGAGAGACCGAATTAAGTTCAAAAAAGAGAGAGAGAGAGAGAGAGAGAGAGGAAAAAGAAAAAAATAAGAAAAGGAAGAAAGAAAGAAAGAAAGAAAGAAAGAGAGACAGAAAAAGGAAAAAAAGGAAATAAAAATAGAAGTGTCGTGCGTGCGTGTGTGCACACGTGCGTGTGTTTCTGTGTGTGTGTTTAGAATTGTGCCGATATAATCATTTTACATTCTAAATAAAACGAAGGAGAATATCGTATATGTGTACGTACTATATAAACGATGATGATGGCCAAGGATGATGTTTCAAGGATTATGTTCTAAACGGGATCATTTTCGGGTCAGGGACACGCGATTACACGTTGAAACACCCTAGGTCTTCCTTTTTCTACTACATTCGAGCTCTCCTTCGAATTTGTCTTTTCCTTTCCGTGTGATTTATATTTTAATCAGTGATCAAAATCCAAATAATTATTAGCGTGTGTCTTTGCAATGGACCCTTGGAAAAGCTACCAAACGAAATGAAGAAATTTCTCGATCTGTAAGTTCTTCTTTTTCTTTTTTCCTTCTTTTTTTTTCGTTCTTTCTTTTTATCATTCCGATAATAAGAATATAATAAAAGATCACTTTTCTTCGATTCGAAGAATTTCTATACGAAGTAAATGATACTACATATGAATATATGTCTATTAAAAATAATTATAATCTCATTGTTTCTTTTTTTTTTTTTTTTTGATGAATTTTCGAAATGACGTAATAACATTACGTACGTTGCAATACGCATTACGCGACTTTTCATTCGGACCTTATGAATTATGCCGATGAAGGCTTATACGATTCATCGGAGAGCGTATAAATGCGATGTCGCGTCGTTTTCCCACGAAAATCGAGGTGCCACCACACATACTCACATTGTACTCGCGCCCGCGCCCGCGCCGGACGCGAGTTAATACCTTACTAACCGGTTACAAGTATAATCATTCGTGTTTTCATGACCAAACGTTGCTAGCCGATTTTTTCTTTTTCCCTTTTTTTTTTTTTTTATTTTTTTTTAAATCTAAAAGCAGTATATATAAATCGTTATAAACGATAATTGTCTTACTCAGTAATACAGTTTTAAATCGTGTTATCTTGGTTTAGGTTAAGACTCTAAATGCGAGATAATCCATGGCACTTCACTGTTCACGTCTCTTAATCCATCCATCCCTATTTTTCCACTTTACTATTCGCGTCTTTTTATTGATCGATTTAATCGATATCCCGATATCGCTGTAAACGTGACGCGCAATACTTCCAACTACTTTTTGCGAAACTTTGTTGCATTGTGTATTTATTGTGTATTTAATAACGTTATAAACGTTATATGGTGTATCATATATCCAAAGAAAAAAAAGAAAATTATTGAATACATGTAACGAGTTTCGTTTAAATTCAACGAACGATATGTAAATCTTACAAGTATTCAGACGGTTTTAATTTTATATCAAATTGCGGAAATATAAACTGCTAAGCGAAATAGTTTTGGCATGAAATAACCGATCACGCAAAGTGTCAAGATCGTTAACCTTTCCTCGCCGTAACTGAGTTCACCTTTTCGCGAGTAACCTTTTTTTTCTTTTTTCTTTTTCATCAATCACGGATAAAAAATGTTGTCAAGAAAGGCGTCCTCGAAGATAAATCGATTTATCGAACGATCGATATCGATTTTGAAAAAAGTGACCGATAATGTTTTGTACATATCTCCGTAGCCTTGGATATCTTTCTCTTACTTATTTTTTACTTTGTTCGACGAATAAATGTTATATATATATATAAATAAAAAAGAAAAAGAAAAAGTAAAAGAAGGAAAGGAAAAGTAGAATAACATTAAAAGAAATGTTAAGGTAATTTTGATAATAATTTAGCACTTAGCATGATAGAGTCCAATCAGTCTTATTCCTTAATTGCTTCTTCCTGTCCGACGTATAATGTATAAAAATTGAAAAGATGAGAATAAAGTACTTTTTTCTTTTCTTTTTTAGTGAATTCTCTTTGACAACGAAATATTATATATGAATATATATATATTTTTTTATATAACAAATATACAAACCTACGAATAACAACTTTTGGAAGATTAAAAAAGAAAAGAGAATTTTATCGAACGTCGAGCGAATAATTAATCAAAAACATGTCTCTTTAGACCGATTTTCAGAAAATGCTTTCACACGGCCTATTACTATCTGGATTATCCACCACGAAATGTGCCGACCCTACAAGAATGGGAGAACAGTGAGCAAGATGGCGAAAGAACCGCCGTAAGCGTTCAACAATTCGTTCAACATGTCGCCAAGTTGCACGCCGATGGTGACATCGGATTCAGCAAGGAATACGAGATTATTCAATCGGAGAGTGGAGGTTACACTGTTGAGAATTCGCAATTCGCTGAAAATAAGGCGAAGAATCGATACCTCAACATACTCGCATGTAAATATTTCTTTACTTGTTTTGTCTTGTTTTATTTATTTTTTTTTTTTCTTTTACATTCCTTACGTACATTCGATACGATTATTTTTCTTATACGATTATCCCGAACTACATTTGTCCTTCTTCGAAGTGAAGAAGGAGAAAGAGTAAGGATGAGATCGTATGAACGCTATTTACTCTTTGTTGCGACGAGTGACGCATCTATATATGTATATACGTATACATGCGCGGAGAATGAGTCACGAAAAATGATCGAATTCGACCGGTGTTTATTTAAATGAGAAGAAGTGCAAATAGAAAAAAGAAAAAAGAATAGAAAAAGAAAGAAATTTTCTTTTTGTTAGGTCTTTATCAAAGCCATGAATTCGTATTACATCAAGTATAATTGCTGACATAATTTCTTTATAAGAATGATATAATTTTTATTTATTCTTAAAGTCAAGACAGATGTTTCGTTGTTTTATTTCTCGTGAGTCATTTCAATATGTGTATGTATGTGACACAAGTACTGTAAATTCGCTTCGACCATTCACAATGTTATCGGATTAACGAGCAGTTCTCGTCATTGCTTTTGATGTGAGTGACCTGTCTGTCGACAACGAGGTCACAGATCCTCCACCACCAAGCCGGACACTGTCCACTTGTTTTCGTGGAACGATAAAGTTACCTGTATGTATTCATCACATTCCGCGATATCGGCTTCGTTCTTACTACGTCGAAGTGATAACGCTCGTTCCCGATGACATTTATTGCGAAATAACGTAATATGTTTTATTTATTAAAAAAAAAATAATAAATAAATAAAAAGAAAAGAAAGAAAGAAAAAATCTTGTTGTATAAGATTATAAATTTTCACGCGTTTCGCAGACGATCACACGCGTGTACAATTGTTATCGTGCGGTGGAGGACCACCTAAAAAAGGGCAAGATTATGTAAACGCAAATTACATCGATGGATGGCAACGTACACGAGCTTACATTGGAACTCAAGGACCTTTGCCACCGACGTTTGATGGTTTCTGGCGTATGGTTTGGGAACAACGTGTATCGATCGTTGTGATGATCACTAATCTTGTCGAACGTGGTCGTGTAAGTTTTTCTAAATAAGATTTATTACAAAAACGAATAATATTTTGATTCTAATGAAAATCATCTTTCTCTTCTATTTTACAGAGAAAATGTGATATGTATTGGCCCAAAGAAGGCACCGAAACTTATGGTTATATTCAAGTTACTTTAGTCAGAGAGGACATCATGGCAACTTATACTATTCGTACTCTTCAAATTCGACATCTCAAGGTATATGTTTATAATAATTGTTAAGAAAGAATTATTTTTTGTTCTTCTTTTTTTTTCTTTTCTTTTAAATGACGAACGCCGACAGTTAGTAAGACGATCGTTTTCGAATTTTAAGCAGATTAAGAAGAAGAAGAATGGGACCAATATGGGAGAACGTACGATATGGCAGTATCATTATACCGGTTGGCCTGATCATGGTGTTCCTGATCATCCTCTACCCGTTCTCAGTTTTATTCGTAAATCTTCCAATGCTAATCCATCCGACGCTGGCCCTATAGTGGTCCATTGCAGGTAATGAAATAAAAACAATAAAGAAAAACAATGGTCTCTCATTTTTTTACTTATTAATGATTATCTTTTCTTTATGATATATTTATATATAATATCTTTTTTATATAATATAATAAATTTATCTTTTGTTATAATTCATTTACAATATACATAACATAATATAATAATGATAATTATTATTATTAGCGCTGGAGTTGGACGTACTGGGACCTACATCGTGATCGACGCCATGCTGAAACAGGCCAAGAGCAAAAACGAAATCAATGTATTTGGATTTTTAAAACACATTCGAACGCAGAGAAACTTTTTAGTTCAGACAGAGGAACAATACATTTTCATTCACGATGCTTTGCAAGAGGCAATCGAAAGTGGAGAGACCAATATAGAAGCAAATAATTTGATGCAGCATATTCAAGACATGCTATGCCCGTCCAATAACAAAACAGACGCTTGGAATAACTTAGATACTCAATATAAAGTAATTATCACGACGATTGTTATTAAATTTTGTTCGTTGTATAGTTTTTTCATTAAGCCTGACGATCATTCTTTTTTCTTTATTCTTTGAACAGCTCGTGACGTCATGGAAACCAAAGGACTTCAATCTCGTGTCCGCGACCAAATCCTGTAACATTCACAAAAATCGTAATATGGAGATTATACCAATCGAAAATGCTCGTGTACATTTAACACCAAAACCTGGTGTTGATGGAAGTGATTACATAAACGCAACGTGGTTCTCGGGTAAAGATAATTTCTTTTTTATTCTCTTGTTCTTTTCAAAATATTACTATTACATTCTTCACGTTAGTGAAAAGTTATAGTTTGAATTTATAATGAAAATTTATAGTTTGTAAAATAAAGGTTTACATTTGAAAGTTTTTTAAAATTACGTTAAACTAAGGAAATGTTCGTTGATAGGATTCCAAAGGAATCGTGAGTTTATTATAACTCAACATCCTATGGAGAATACCATAATGGAGTTTTGGCAAATGATGTGGGACCACAATGCTCAGACGATCGTAATGTTGACTCAGTGCGACGAGGTACTCTAACTAAAATTAACTATGACTCACGATTACTTTTCGAAAGTACACTCCTCCATATTTATTAAAATTTGTTTATACAGGAATACCCCGAGTTCTGGCCAACGGAAGGAAAGGATTTGGAATCAGAAACTTTCCGAGTACGATTATGTGGTATTAAGGAAACAGTCAGTGGAATCATTCTACGCGAGGTAGCCGTCCGATCTTTACAGGACGATTACGAATTAAGTGCAAGAATCGTTCAAGGACCATTGAATCAAGGTGGTTTATGGCCTCACAATAATAACCCCAAAGTATTCGTCAATGTGATACAAGACTTTCATAGAGATTATCAAAATGGTCCAATCGTCGTTATGGATAGGTGACTAAATTTATCGTGCATTTAATAAAAAAATCTTACAAATACATAATTACAAGGATTATCATAATCATTTGTATCAGGTACGGTGGCGTGGAGGCTGCTCTTTTCGTACTGCTAACAACTCTGAACAAACAGCTGGAGTTCGAACAGTCCGCGGACATTTACATGTTCGCAAAATTACTGTACATGAAGAGACCGGGTGTATTCCGATCGAAGGTAAAAAAAGAAAACAATAAATCATATTTCTTTTACATTCGATAATACCGTCGTCCCTACAAAAAAAAATACAATAAAATAAAATAAAATAAAATAAAATAAAATAAGATAAGTAAAACAAAAAAAATACAAAAACTATTTAACATTAGGAGGATTACGTTCTACTCTATCAATGTCTTGAATCAATGCTGTCGTCGAAAGTACGTGGTGAACCAGATCTCTATGCGATGGCGAACGGACACGTGGCAACGATGAGTAGTAACGATCCGAACGAGATTAGATCGGCTTCCTCCATGCAACACATGGCAATGGATTATCCCGTGAAGGCAGCACCACCGATGATACGAGAATATGCGACGGTGGAGGTGAGCACCGAGTACCTGTCCGACTACACGATCCCCATAAGGGTGGACCATCCGATCGAATCTTCGTCGAGCAATCGTGGAAGTGAGACTTGTCTGGCCGCTCATGGTAGCAACGATCATGGCATATCCGAGAAGAACATTGTGGTTAGCCAAAGGAACGTTAGCTATCACAATCATCCACCGGGTGTTTCGGTGACGGTCGATGCGAACGGTTACATCACGAACGGCAGTATGCGCGTGCCACCTGAGGGTATGGAGGCGAGCTGCAAGATATTACCGCAATGATGCCGGCCTATCTTCGGTTGCAGCGTCGCCTCACGTCGTTCAGAACCGCTGTAATCGACCGTTTCTTCCTCATAAACGGAAGTGTATTTACGTCCCTCGTAAGTATTATCGTCGCGTTCCAACATCTTCAATCACTGCACCTCTTCCTTAATTATGTTTCTTCTCTCTGTCTTCTTTCTTTCTTTGATTTATATCTCTCCCTTCCCCGTGCACTCCGCGTCATATTATGAAAACGCACGATAATAAATAGCCACCCCCCTCAAAAAAAAAAAAAACATCGCTATTACCACGGAAGATCGGATGGCCATTTTTATGACTTTGGAAGTGTGTCGAGTGTTGTACGTTTTCTTCAATATACTTAGGGCATAATAATTTTTCTAAAGATAAAGATCGTACGATTTTAATAAGTTCAATCGATTATTTATTATATCACACGTTTGTTGTGTAATTCAGATGACACCAGAAGGAGCTGTTCGATTGGAAAGATCCTCGCACAATGGAAAAGCTGACCGTTCGAGTATACAAGATCAGCCTCGGGGGATTATCGAACGTACATTCGTGTAAATATGTCCACGTGAATCTAGAATAACATAACGAAACAAAACGAAACAAGAAATGAAAAACTGAACGAAAGCTTGACTAAACAAAACTGAACAAAAAATGAAAGAAACGAACGAATAAAAGGGCCGAGGGAGAAAAAAATGAAAAAGAAAATAAACTAAGTCTCGTCTTAATCGTTTAGCCGAGTAAAGTGACAAAAAGGAAAGGGAAATGTTTTTGCTGATTTTGCACGTTTCGACGGTTGATTCGAATAGATCGCGTTTATCTTGTCCATCTTGTAAGTGTACGCTGTTTCATTCTTGTATATATCGCCCATTCACATTACGTATAAATATTATACATATATACATACATATATAAATATACATATAAATATAAAGTCGACCAGCCGACAGCCCGAGTTGCCAAAGAATCATTAAGGATATACTCTTTTTAATCGATAAGAAAGAGGAGGACGATAGATCAAATTCGCGAATGGGTGTGTAAATATTTCGTATAGATATAAGTATGTATATAGATATATGCAGACGCGTATAGACCAGATATGTGTGTGTATATATTTATAAACATATACATATATATATATATATATATATAAATATGAATATAAAAATTATTGTAATATCTATACGTTAGCCACTTGTGATGACGTGTGATTGGATCAGATCCAGCTCGCAATTATATCGTACGTATATAAGATATGATACCTACGATTACAACAGCGATATTATTCACCTACTATCGCTCGAGTGAGCCTTCACGTCTGCCCTCTCTCATTTTTTTATTATTACGTCCTAATATGACAAATCGAGCGTTTGATCGCGCCCGCGTTAACGATTCGATTTATTCATTCGATGTTTTTATTTCGATATACGTAAATGCTCCAAACGTCACAAATAGTCGTACGGTTTTGTAACTGTAGAAAACGAAAAACAAAAAAAAAAAAACATACAAAAAAAAATCAAAATACATTAGGTACATAGAGTAATTCGAAATGATACAAATTTCAAAACCGTACGAGCGAAACTTTGTTGATAACTTCTGTAATTTTACTGACGTAATCGCATTGATCGTCTTTCATCATTATCATCATCATCATTATCATCATTGCATCCTTTTTCTCTCTCTCCCGTAAACAAATGACATTTTTTAAGCACAACGATGCAGCGAGGCGAATGATGCCGATGACAATCGTGATATTTTATTGAGGATGAACCTTCCAAACGCTGCACAATTTCGTCCCATTGTTTATATTACGTTATTATTATTGTTTTTTTTATTCTTCTTCTTCTTCTTTTTCTTCTTCTTCTTCTCCTTATTATTATTATTATTAATATTATTATTATTATTATGTTTACTACTACTACTATTACTACTACTACTACTATTATTATTACTATTATTATTATTTTTATTATTTTTATTATTATTATTATTATTATTATTATTATTATTATTATTATTATTATTATTATTATATAACAAGTCATACGTAAATACGATGAGCACAATGTGAGTCAGTAAATTCTAAGTATAAATCGGCCAAGAAAGAAGACCGCGACCACTCTCTTTCCGTGCACCTTTCCTTCTAATCTAATCTTTGCTATGCGGAAACTTTTTCTTATTAATAATAATTTCAAGCCTTGCAATTGGTGTTCGTCGCGACGCGTTTAACGATAACAGATCGGAAGCGGTTGCGTCCAAAAAGTGGATTATAATAAGTACATATAAAACAAAATATATGTACGTAAGTACATACAAAGAAATAGAAAATGAAAAATGAAATATAAAAAAAAAAAAATGCTCTGGACGTTGCGATTGAGAAATGAACTATGTGAGAATAAAAATGAGAGGAATAAGAAAAAAAAGTTAGTTGACGAATTAATGGAAGAGCATTTTGGTCCACTGATCAAAAAAGAAAAGAGAAGAGGAAAGGAAACAGAAGAAAAAAAAAAGAAAAAGAAAAAGCTCTACCTTCTTTTGGACGCAATCGTACGTGCCTTCAACATCTCCTCGTCGTCGTACGTGACGCGCGAAATTCAAAGTCGGAACAAACGCGTGATTTTTTACTCTGATAAGCTAATCGCACGTTTCGAAAGAATATTAAATAAAGATAACCAAAAAAAAGAAAAAAAAAACCCAAAAAACGAAAAAGGGAAAAAAAAGAAAGAACGACAATTAAGCGAAGCAACAAAAAAGAAGAAATAAGTAAATAGAAACAAAACGAAACAAACAAAGAAAAAAAAGGATGATAATTCATAGGATGTGCGAGAAAACGGTGCGTCGAACGTTCAAACACATGTTGTTCTCAACAACGCTTTGGCATTCTCTTCCAGTGGCCATATTGCCGGTGCCTCGTTGCCATTTCTTTTTGTCAATACGTTCGCGCGCGCGCGGTGTATACACACACGAAGACTGAAGTTCTTGTTTCTTGTTAAATAACTTTTAGAGACATTAATGTAAGCAACGATTGAAAGGAAGGGAGAGAGCAGATGGAAAATGTGTACAATATATGACGTCAAAGGTAGAACAAGTGTATGAATGTAATGAAAGAAAGAGAGAGAGAGAGAGAGAGAGAGAGAGAGAGAGAGAGAGAGAGAGAGAGAGAGAGAGAGAGAGAGAGAGAGTCTATAAATATGTGTCTGTGCTTAAGTGTGTAACGTGCGTATGTTTGTGTTCAATGACCACATCTTATAAAAAATGAATCGTGTGTCACATAATAAGTGTATTGAACTGAACAAGACAAAGATGAAAACATTGAATATTCTATCTTCGTCTTACTCATTATAGATATTTATATAAATTTTATGTTTCGAAAACTTGAAGAAATTACTTATAGACGCGTGCAATTGTCTTTTCCGAAAGGCATTGACTAATCGAATTTTATCTTGTTAAGTTCAACTGATTAGATTAAGTAAATGAGATACACGATTCGTTTTTATTCTTCATTTTACCGATCGTGGAAGATGAACGAAGGACGAAAAGAATATCAGCTGTTTAACAATGATCGTTATCATTATCATATTGATTGAATATAAAAGATCGAGGGCAAAATTCTTGACAGATTTTTTGATTGATTATTTTCATCTATAGAGTTATAATTGATCGAGAATTAATCGATCCTTCGTTCGTTTATCGAATCGTTTGAAAAGAATGGAGTAATTATCATCGCACACGATGACGTAACAATGATAAAATCGGTCAGTGGAAATAAAAAAGAAAAGAAATGAAACGAAAGAAAAGAAAAGGGGAAGAAAAAGAAAGGAAAAAAAAACAGAAGAAAGAAAGCAAGAAAAAGAGAACGTGTGACGTCGTCTCGAAGGTCTTTAAAGCGATCTCGATCTCGGCCGGAACGATTTACGATTCCGTTTCGTTTCTTCAAGCGGCTGTGCGTAACTTGTAATTATAATTGTAATGTTATACGATTTAAGAGCGTGAGGCACGATTCGAGTCGAGTCACGGGTATCGAAAGTTATTTATTGTATCGTGAGATCGAGTATCGATCGGAGGAACCTTCGAACTTCGTGCGAATAAAAATAAAAGTGAAGAAACACTTCTTTCTTTTCTTATCTTCTTTCGATTGAAATAAATAACGATCTTAAATAACGATCGATCTTTAATATCGATCGATCGAAGAGTAGAATTTATAAAACTGAAAGGAAAAAGGAAAAAGAAGAAGAGGAAGAAGAATAAGAATAAGAATAAGAATAAGAATAAGAATAAGAAGAAGAAGAAGAAGAAGAAGAGGAAGAGGAGGAGAAAGAAGAAGAGAAAGAAGAGAAAAAGAAGAAAATGAAGAAGAGAAACACATTTGTATCATACATGTATACCTGTCGCAGTGTAATTAGCCGTAATTAAATAATTGTCGATATCGATACGGCTATCGTAAAAGTTTCGTATACGTTTCGTACGAATACTTTGAGAATAGTCGAATCGATTCTTCGTCGCGATGTCCAAAATAGATGATACGTGTAAAGACAATGTTTATCGGAGTTATACGTTGTTTAAGAGGAAGAACAGGAATGATATTATATTATATGATTATATTATATTATATATTATAATTATATTATATTATATTATATTATATTATATTATATTATATTATATTATATTATTATATACGTAAAAAGAGGAAAGGAACAAACAAACAAAAAAAAAGAAAAATAAGAGACAGAGAAGACGTTTTCAGACAAGCATACACACACACGGTGAAAAATACACTGGTGACACGCAATTACTCTAGTAACAAAAATGGAAAAAAAGAAAAAAAGAAAAAAACTAAAATAAAAATACATTATAAATACATCGCATAAGCAACACAGGTGCGTCGCGGTTAAGATTTCAGATAAATATATTATATACAGATATTTATGATATGAACGGCTGTCGGAGAATAATGAAGGATTATGTTCTGAGATCGTTTGAAAGATTGTATTGGACGAGATACCGCTCCGCCATTGTTTCGCGAGGTCTCCCTGTAGCATGTAAAATGAGAAAAAAACATTTAAAAACATATTTTTTTTAATCTTTTTTTCTCTTTTTCTTCCTGTTCTTTTCTTTTTTTTTTTTTTTTAATTTTTCTTCTCATTTCTAACGTGTCCAATAAAAAATTTCTCATGCGATGCGTTATCTCGTCGGACGGAGAGCGGAGAACACTGTATTGTATTTTACGATATTACGTAATTATTGTATATGTACCTATATGGATAACGGGGAGGAAGAAAAAAGAAAAGAAAACAGATATAGGCGCCTAAATACGACATATATATATATATATACACATATATATAAATATATATATACAACCATATATATATAAATATATAAATATATATATGTATATATATATATGAGAATGATCGTAATTAAATCAAAAATCACGATCACTCGCGTATAATTCGAAGATTAAAAACAAGAAATTAGGTGTATATATAGACAGATAAATTAGACTCTAGTCAACGTAATATTCGTAAGGCGACGCGCACACATTCTTTCCGATTGTCTTTTTTCGTTTACTTTGTTTTTTTTTTTTCATTTTTGTCTTTCTTTTATTATTTCTTTTTAATAGTTCATTTCTCACTTCTTCATTGTTTCTTCTCGATTCACATTTCTAACATAATCACGATTCTTTCTTAAACAATTTCTTCTTCTTCAATTTTCCTTCTTCTCATTCCTTTCCTTCTTTCCTTTTTTCTTTTGCTGTTAATTTTTCTTTCTTTTTCTTTTTTTTTATTTTCTTTGTGTGCACTCCTTTTCTTATCGTTTTTTTTTTGTATTCTATCGTGCCGAAAAAAAGGCGAGAAGAAGGAATATAAATATCATAGACACACAGAACACACAAACAAACACATACACACATACACGTTCACATAAACGCATCCTATCTATCCCTAAAACGAGGTTGCGTTTACGGCTGTTTGCTCGGGAAAGGAGACTCATTACTTTCTATGCGTAGGAATGATTGTCTTCGTACGTATTACCGTTATTATATATATATATATATATAAGATATATATATATATTTATTTATATTTATATATCTTATATAATCGTAAAGAAAATTTTCGTTAAAAGCCCCCCCACAGCAGATCGATAACCCTTCTAGAATTTGCACATGCACGTGCTGTGACTATTCCGTTAAGTAGCGATACGTAATTAATACATGTAAATCTTTTTGTAAGTATCTCAAGTTTTATTGTTTATCCCAACTCATATTCTCTGTATCTATTATTCTTCTTTTCTTTTCTTTTTCTTCTTCTTCTTTCTTATTACTTTAATTTCAAAAACTTTTTTCTTAATCTATCTCAATTCTTCTTCCGACCGATCATTTCTCAATTTTCACGGTAAATCTTTACACTGTTCGATCACTCATTCGTTCATACGATTTTTCTATTTTGTTGTTGTTTTTTTTTTCTTTTTCTTTTCATCTACAGTAAACAAGATTGTCTTACGTAAAAAAAGAATGCATCGAGAGATATGCAATCTCTTTATGCGGGTCTACACGATGATAATTAATCAATTTAAGTATTATATATATCTAAGACGATGTTTCCAGGTACTAAATAACCTTATCAATAATTTAAATGGAAAACTTTCATTTAAATAAAAGAATAGTTTGTATTCTTTGGAAACAGCGGAGAGTTCCTAGGTGAATCGGCGATATTATGAAATTAATACTTCTGTTTCTCTCAATCTCTCTCTCTCTCTCTCTCTCTCTCTCTCTCTCTCTCTCTCTCTCTCTCTTTTTCTCACTCTGTTTTGAATCTTTCGACAATGTCAATGATTTTTTCTTATCGAACACGTTAATAACACGTGACAACAATGAGCAGCCATTTTTGTCAATATACACATAATACATAAAAGATATATATACATATACATGAAAAAGACGATCAAAGATTGTGTTTCTCGAAAATTATAATCTGAAATTCCTTCTTTCTACGTACTTATGTACCGTTGTTTCTCACTGCCTTTCTAATGCTAATGGAAAGAAATTTACAAAAAGAAAAGAATAAGAAAAGAAACAAAAGAGTCTTTTCGCTAAGATAGACGAAGAATGCTTATTGCTCAGTTTCAGCGAAAACCATGAAAAAAGAAAATATATTTCTATGCATATATAAAAGGTGTTATCATGAGAATTTCCTAATCGATATTCGAATATGTGTTTTATTTAAATTAAAAGTAAATCAATAAATTATTCACTAAACAATAAATTGTACAACGATTTTCATTGTTCTTTCAACGATTTACTTGTCACAAAATATTTCTTAATTTATTTACTAAACAGAGATATTATGTATTGCTGAAGTTTGATAAAGCTATTTTAAAGACACCTTGTATATATACATATACATATATACATATAGATATATAATTACTATGGGGATTTAATTTCTCACGTTAAAAAAAAATGATAAAAAAAGAACAAAAACATAAACGAAAGAACGAACAAGAAGATAAAAAAAAAAGAATAAAAGAAAATACAAGAGATAAGAAAAATGAAAGGGAGAAAGCTGAATTACTATATCGCATAAAGGCACGCTATCGTGCCACACTTCTATTTGTACAAAACGATAACTAATAATGTCTACGAGAAAGGAAAAAATAAAGATTGTATGTCGTCTCGAATCGAACGTTGTCGAGTGATCTGAATTACGAATACGCGTTGCGCGAGAATTTAAAACGTGAATTATTATTTACTTTTACATCGGGAAACACATCCGATCGATCGATGGAAAAAATGTAATTTTGCTGTTTTTTAATATTTAAAAAAATTTATTTTCTTTTTTCCCTTTCTTTTTTTATTTTTTATTTTTTTGTTAACCTTCCCTTCGATTCTCTCTCTTTTTCGTAATAAATTTGTTAGATATAATCAAACTTTAAAACAAGATCGAACGCGGGTTCTTTGAACTGGCTTTTTAGAAACAAAAGAAAAAAAAAACAAAAAACAAAAAAAAGGAAAAGAAAAAAATTTTCTAGAAAATTAATAACAATTTTCACCTTGATACAAGATTTGAACAGGTAAGTGAATTAATGTCAATTAGTGAAAAAGAAAGTAATGCTTATCTTCATATTAAAAAAAAAAACTTGAGAACGAATTGTCATTCTTTTTTTTTCAGCTTCGTTAATATTATATTTTGATTAAGTTTTGTGCAGCTTTAGATTGATCGAAAGAGAACGAGCTCAACGATTCTCCTCTGAGATACTATGCTATAAATATCTGTATAGTATACGTACATAAATTTAATTTACATCGTAATCATACTTACGTAACTTACGTAACTTCGTATCAAATGAAATATTTATAAAAATTAATCCAGAAAATAGAAAAAAGAAAGAAAAGAAAAAAGAAAAGTTGACGAATACAGTGTTACTCCTCTCGGATCGTCCTGAAAAATTACGGATGCATAATTTATAAACACCGAAGGTGAAGATAATTTGTATAGGAGCGAAGTCTGTTAGAATGGCTATATCATCGTTCGCGTGCGTAATTATTTTATAATAACAAAGGTTTTTCAATAACTCGAGAAAATCACGTTTAATCGTACGCCTAATGCAATATGTAACGAAAATACGAAAAGCACAAAATTTGTAATGTGTACTTGCACTCATTGTGATTTAACAAATGACGGATGAAGAAATAAATGTAATAGGAATCACAAAAAGATTACTACATTTTTTATTAAAATTTTTAATTATCGCGTTCTCTCTTTCTCTCTCTTTCTCTCTCTCTCTCTCTCTCTCTCTCTCTCTCTCTCTCTTTCTCTCTGTCTCTCTTTCTCTTTCAATTTGGAATAGGACGACGACAACGACGACGACGACGACGACGACGACAACGACGAGCTATTCAATACGAATCTTATTTATCAACCGTCGATACGAGATCACTATAGTCTCCTATCTCACTCTCTCTCTCTCTCTCTCTCTCTCTCTCTCTCTCTCTCTTTCCTTGTCTCCTCCTCTCAGAGATTCGTTCGAAAATTGAATTTCTGTCTCGTGGTAGTTTGATTGACGCGTTGTTGATAAGCTTCGCAATTAAGTTGATTGACGTTTCATTTATAACCGCAACTACTAAATGGCATGCACGTTGCCGTTTATATTTGGCTATCATTTCTCATGGTCGAAAAAAATCATTGAATTGCGATTAGATCGAAAAAGAAAAAAAGGATTTTCATATTTGCGTATATTGCGATAAAAATTGAATTTGCAATTTCTTTACTTTTTATTTCCTTCTTTTTTTCGTTTTTCTTTCTTTTGATCTTAGAAATTCTAAATACGTATGCATGTAATGTAGGAAGAAGAAGAGGAAGAGGTGTAGTTAGAAAAAAGAGTAAAAAAGCATAGCACTCGATCGCATTTTTCTACAAAAATACGTCTTTATTGTAAATGGGATCGTCGACGTAGCAGTCGCTCGTAAAGACAGTCAATCTGAAATTCTTCGTTAGCGAAGCAGCTTTGGCGGAACGAATTTAATCGACGAAAGTATTTCGATTTCGAAACGAAGAAATACCATTTTGAAATAACACTCAATCATGCTCGATTTTCGCTTTCGTTAATTTGCATGTTTCTTTATTAATTATTAATGCTTTTTTATTTCTCATTTTTTTTCTGTTTTTTTTTTTCTTTTAATGTTTTTTTTTTGTTTTGAATTTTTTCCTTCTTTTCTTCTTTCTTGAAATTTTCGTAATCCCCTTTTAACCCTTTTATCGGATCTCTCTCTCTCTCTCTCTCTTTCTTTCTCTTTTTTTCTTCTTTTTTTCTTCTTTTTTTTTTCGATTGTAGTTTGATATTTGATTAACACTTAGACGGTAATAGTAAAGTCCTTTGGCGATTTAGACAGCGAGCTGTTAGAAGCGAGAGCGTTTCTTTTCCTGTGAAGCCTTAGCTTCATGTCTATGTCGCACTCGGCCTCGCTGGTCTCGTGAGCATCCGTGAAGCCCGTTGGTGGTTTCAATTCCAATGTGGACAGCTCGCTGCCCCAATCCTCGTCTCTCCTGCTCATTCTCGAGGAACCAGGTTCCTCGAGAAGACAAAGAGATTCCACCGATTTCCTCGAATTCTGTTCCTTCCCTAATCGGTCGCAGGAACCTTGACGATTCGGGTGACTCGGGTGACTCGGTGACGTGCCTCTCGAGTAAGGATGCATTCCTGATTCCGAGAGTTTCACGGCTCGCAGCATCCCTGATACACGTCCATCGATCGCGATGTCCGGTGTTGCTCCTCGACTTCTAATTGGTAACGATATTAATTATTTAACAATGTTATATTTTCATACCGATCGAAGACAAATCGAAGACGAAAAGAAAGTATTTTGAGAAAGAGAATAAAGAAGAAGAAAAAGAAAAAAGAAAAAGAAAAAAGAAAACGAAAAGAAAAGAAAAGAAAAGAAAGAAAGGCGATCAAGAAGCTGCTGTCTGACCTTTGCTTCTCGAGCCTGGGAAAGGTCTTCCTCTCAGAAATTGGTGACGGCTCCGTTGATGTACTCGAAATGTACAGCACATCTGGAATGTGCACGCGACACGTTGATGCGGTAAAGGTGAGTGGTTAGTAGCGGTTGAATATATAAAGCTGTGGGTGGCTTCGACACAGAAAACCGAATACTAACTTACTATGATGAACCGGGACCAAAGCTAGTCGTTGTTCCCTCTGACCGACGGAGTTTGGTCCAGGTGATCTAGCCATTAATGAAGTTGGTCCGGAATCGTCTAGATGATTGGATGATTCGGTTCGGCTACTGGTACCAACTTCGGTGTCACTGTCTGAACCTAACGTGTCGTATTCTTCGGATTCCGATTTGAAGGATTTGGATTTGCGACGTGCCCTACCACGTACTTTTGTGTATTGATCCACGTCGCATTGAAATCTTTTGTTCTGCAACAATCAAAAAAAAAAAGAAAGAAAGAAAAGAAAAAGAAAATAAACGGAAAAAGTGAAGAAAAAGAAACAGAAAAGAAAGAACGGAAGGAGAATGAAAGAAATAAAAAAGGAAATGAATAATAATAATAATAATAATAATAATAATAAGTCGTTAATATCAAATTCATAATTATTTTCTACTCACTTGAGCACCCTGAAGCATCGTCTCGCTGCGTTCGTAGAAGAATGCCTGTCGTGTTGGATTTTCCTGCTCGGGCACATTGAAGGTCGCGTACGGATAAATGTCTTCGGGATATTCTGGTATTCGTTTCAGGGCGCTCACCTCACGGCAGGGTGGTGACTGTTGTCCCGGTTTCCTCACAGTCGCATAATACTGTTCCCTTTGCTCGGTATTTTGTTTATTGTCCAGAGCCACTTGCGTTTGTGAATTTGGATCGTTCACGACCCCTGATCTTTCTGGATCTGAAATGATGATGTACGATGATCGATTTAATACGTTCAGACATCTTAAAAATGTAATTTACGACATGGAGAGAGAGAAAGAGAAAGAGAGAGAGAAATTCTCGTAAACGGATATCGCCATCGTGTTTTCTAATTTCAAATGCCATCCACGCTTTTAAAGCCCTCATGAAACTATTACAGGCAGTGACGTTGGAAAGTTTACGGTGCAAAGTTACGGCCGAATCTACTGCATTATTTAACTCGACCGAAGTAATGTATAATTAGGTACCTATCGTGGTCCCTTGAAACCATCAGAGAAAAGACGATATACGTAAGAATATATATATATATATATATATATATATATATATATATGTATGTATGTACATATATAAATTTAAAGTGAATTAAAATTTCATGAAAAAGTTGGAGAATATATCAAGATGGGATAATTCATGATGTAATATGACGTAAAAATACACGATACGTGTTGAAATCACTTTTTATAATAGTTAGAGAAATTGTAGAAGAAAATTTCATTTAGATTCGCAAAGTCGAGTCGACGATGTTACATCGTCTGGTTAAAGTAAAAACCGATGAGACGAGAGAGTCGAGTGAGTTTTACAGAAATTCTTCGGTCGTTTCTTGCCTACCACCCGTTCAAGTGAAATCCAACGACGGTGAGAGATGGAAACTCTTAAAAGCTCGGTAGTTTTCTCTCTCTCTCTTTTTCTGTCGTAATTGGAGTACGATTCTTCGATATTTGGTTACTCTTGTCTGTGCGACAAGTGGCTTGGATAGCGGATAACGGTAGGGAGGAGGAAGAGGAGGAGGAGGAGCAGAGTACTACCGAGCATTCCCTCTGGCTTAATGCAAATTTCTGATGGGATGGTCGTGTACGTATACAGTCAAGCTGTCGACACGTCGATTTATGAACTTCGATAGCACTTCTCATTGACTCGTTCGCAAATCGATTCTCTATCGAAACGGGCGTTATTAAGAACGACGAAGAAAAAGAAAAACAATGAGAACAAGAGATTATATCAACGACGAAACTCGATGGTACGTCTATTAGAAAGAGAGAGAGAGAAAAGAAAAAAAAAAAGAAAAAGAAACATTCTATTCGATTGAGAAATCTATTAAAGAACTTGGATCGTTATAGGAATTGGAATAAATAATTCGAGGATACTTACGTGTTTTTAAACAGAAACAAACACCGGCAACAGCTAGGATCACAGCGAGAACCGAAATGACGCTCGGTGCCAATACGTGAGCGTCAAGATATAGGGGCGTATTTTCAGCTTCCTGGGGTTGGTCCTCGTGCAGCCGGATGTTGCCACTCTGTGACAGCGTGGTGAACAAGTACTCGGCCTGGGTGGATCCGGCATTGTTGTAAGCTGTCACACGAAGCTCGTAGTTCGTTCCGCTCTCTAGATCAGGCACGGTATATCTCAACTGGGGTGGAACATTATTGGACACTGAAAGGTACACGGACGAGTTCCTGAAAAGCTCTTTTCGAAGAGGACGTATTTGAATGGGTATAACGTTGTAACTCACCTAACAACCAATCTCCAGGTAGCCTTCTATATTCCACAACAAAATAAAGAAGCGGACAACCTCCGTCCTGCCAGGATGCTAATTCTAAGTTGATAAAGGTCTGATTGGCCTTGACAAGATGATGCTTGGAAGGTGGTATGGGTTTGGAACCATTTGTCTTAGCAGTTTCGATTTTGCTAGCACTACCGCTGCCTATTTTATTGAAAGCAGCGAGAGTGAACTGATACCTGGTACCACATTGCAAACCCTCCAGAAGATGGGTACTGGCTCTGCGGTCGAGAAGCACTTCCTCCCACTCGGCGAACTCACGACGATAAGCCAAGAGAAATCCTTTAATGGGTGCACCACCGTTGTCTCCCTGTTTCCATTGTAACTGAACGGCGTCGGTCGTTGTGCCGGTTGCCAGAAGCGTTGGCGGAGTCGGCGGAACTATGCATAAAGTTTACCAATTAGAACTTGTCCGACGTTCGACGACGAAACAAGGGCGGAAAGCAACGCCGACTCGACTCAACTCGACTCGACTCGACTCGACTCGACTAGTACTATACAACAATCTTCAATCCATCCTTATGCGAACACGAATCGGGCGAGACTTCGTCGTGTCCGTTAGAATGCTTTACTTTAGACAAGAGAGAATATCCCACTCGTCTTTCAAGAACGTATCAGTTCTATTACATTTCTCTTTGTGTTTATACGTGTAAAGTTGCTACGTGAGAAAAAAAAGCCAGACGCGTAAGCTTATAACGATCTATCCTCCTCTATCGCTCAGCTTTAAAATCCTTCGAGTGTTTCTTGTGTACACTGAGATTACCATCAAAGGCTATGTATATGCATCTCGGTATTGGCAGAAGAAGACTATCTTAAACTTTAAGTTTTAACGAGTTTCCACTCTCCTTCTCTCCATCGATTACGCACGGATTTTCAACGTCGACTTAAAGGGAGGAAATCGATTTTTTTTCTATTCCTTTTTCTTTTTTCTTTTTGTTTTTTTTTTCGTTTTTCTTTTCTTTTCTTTTCTTTTCTTTTGTTTTGTTTCTTTTTAAATATCCTGTCTTCCAAGTTGAACGAAGGTTTTCTCGAAGGGGAGAAGAAGAAGAAGAAAAAAGATAAAAAAGAAATCAATGTAGCAAAATAACAAATCCGCTTTCGCTAACTTCTCAAAACGAAGATCTTACGTACCTTGCACTTGCAACGTGTAAGTGATCTCGTCAGACCCAAGAGAGTTCTTCACGTGGCAGGAGTAATTGCCCTCGTGATTCCTTTGAACGTTCCTCAGAATAAGAGTATTATCTGGACCTAAATCATGGCTGAAAGAATAAAAATACAACAAACAAATTTAACTTTACGTTTGTCTTAATAAGACGATGATTCGTTTCAGTTATTTCTTTTTTCGCTCTTTCTCTCTCTTTCTCCTTATCCGTCCATCAGCTTCATTAACGGCTCTCGAAGTAACGTGCAAAGTTATTTTCTATAGCGAAATGGCCGTTAAAATAATGCCGGAAGTTCGAGGTAACCGCTAACAAGATTAAAGGATTACTTTAGAGCCAAGAACTTTGCTCATCGCTCGTAGAGTGACTCGAAAAGTATGCCTCTACTTACTTCTGATGCAACTTCACATCAGCTCGTTTCCACTCGACTGTAGGTCGTGGATTCCCAACCGAAAGGCATGCCATATTAACGTCGACTCTCCATGGTACCACGATAGGAACACCGAATGATATTATTGCAGCTGGAACTGATAATGATAGGGGAAAAAGTTAATTCTTTTTTTTTTGTGTTTTTTCTCTTTTTTTTTCTTCTCCTTTTTTTCTCTCGTCTATCTTAACAGCTGTCAATAGAAATTGACGAAAACGAATGTACGACCAAATTATTCGCGATATTTATTCGCGAATTTTTAATTTTTTCTATCGATATGTCGAACGATATTAACCGATATAACGATTGATTGATTCAAGGCCATAATACGAACACCGAAATGTCATTTATCCGAGTAATATAATGTTTGAAAACAACGTTAATGGATCATAAGTTCGAGAGCAAGCAAGATCCATGTTGTGGATGACTTCTCGCTAAAAATGTTTAGTCATTGTCAATATCGTGAGAACATGAGCTATGAAGTATATTTCGAGGATGTAGTTATGGTATGATATGTAAAAAAGAACGATTAATATTCGATAAACGCTCTTCTGTCTTGCTACGAAAACCAAAGAAAAACAAAGCAAAAGAAAAGAATAGAACAAAAATCTTGTTCGATTTTTGTTTTGTTTTGTGCCTGATCTAGATCATTTTGAAGCAATAATTAGATAATTAAAAGATCAGAAATTTGATCACGTTCATTGAATAAATTTCTATCGAAAGCAAAACGTAGGACGATAACCATCTTTAAATAATTTTTAACATTAACTCAATAAAACGAACAGTTTAAGTCGTTAAAATCGAGATGTTTACATCGAACATGTTTCCTTACAGTTGTCTAAAGTTTGTTACTCGTTAATAAGAAAAAGAAAAACGAAGAAAGTTGATTGTTCTCGGAGTTGGCAGCCTCGAGTAAAGGTTTCTTCTATCTAAACGCATTCTCTTTCTCTCTTTCTATCTCTTTCTAAGGTAAGTGATGTGTTTCGCAAAGGAAGTTCTCGAGAATCGCCTGAGGCTGACTTACCAGTAGTGCTTGGTTGAAGTTTGACGGCCAGAGTGCCAGTACCCTGGCCTATTTTAGTCGAAGCCGTGACCCAAGCTTCATAGGACTCGCGTAACTTCAAACCGGTCACCTCATGATGCAAGTTCTGCGCAGACAACGGACTCTTACTGATCTTTACTTCCTGGCCTTGGTCCAAAACTCGAATAAAAACGGTGTATTTGGTGAGAACGCCGTTCGGTCGACGAGGTGGTAGCCAAGATATCACTACTGAATCCTCGCCACTGGCTACAGCCTTAACACGTTCTGGTGCATCCGGAGCTGCATATTGGTGAACATATTATCATCTATTAATTGAAAGATTTTATAAAAGATTTCATATTCAACCCGATAAAGATAAATGGAATATGATCTGGTGACCGTATATAATTATGATTACGTACATAGAGAAACATTATAATATGGCTTGAATCTCATTCCTCTAAGTTACATATACAGATACTATATGCATATAGGAATAGATAAAGCAGCTAGTTTCAAGAGTAGTTTCTATGCAAACTCTACCGCAGTCAATTTCAGATTACACACTTGGAATAGTTAATAGGTCGGACAACGAATAATTTCCGAATGAACAAGCTGATTCGATTAATAAGTATTTGAGAAAAATTTAATAGATAATTAAACCAAAATGAAAAAGACGAAAAAATCGATTTCGAATGAAAATGGAAAAGTACAGATTTATGAACGATCGATGAGTGATTTTCTTATTGGACCAAGTAGTTTGAAATAATTTACCAGTTTCCTCGGTAGTGCAAGAGACAGGACTGCTACTGACACCTTCTCCAGCTTTGGTATATGCCAGAACCTGAACGGTATAGTTCGTGTAAGGACTTAGACCATGCAATACCGTGCTAAGTGCATGACTGATTTTCGTTTCTCGACCGGTCTGTGATTCGGAGGCTACGCCGCTGGCTGCTTCGTACAGGAGCTTGTATCCTTGCACGACCCCGTGAACTTTGTCGGAAGGTGGTGGTTTCCAGGTCACCTGGATGTTCTGCCCGGTCAAAGCGGTGCAGGCCACGTTCTGCGGTGGCGCGCTTGGAACTGTGTCAAATCGTATATCGTAAATTTTGTTCTGTACCTCTACGATTCTCCTCTACTTCCTCCTCCTCCTCCTCCTCCTCCTCCTCCTCCTGTTTCTCTACTACTATTTCTACTTTTACGTGAGTTTAACTTATTCCTCGCGAATGCTTTTATATGGACATACGCGTAAAGTTGTACAGCTCGAAAGGTAATCGATCGAAATTGAATTCCACGCGGAAATAATCCCTGACAAAATTCGCGAAAGCTTTATTTAAAAAGGAGGAAAAAGAAGAAGAAGAAGAAGAAGAAAAAAAAGAAACGAAAGAGATAAAATGGACGCATCCGTTTTACTACTTTACTACAACAATATTTTAAGGAAGTTTATTCGATGTATAGAGTTTAGGACAACTGGTTAAAACCATATTGGATTCTCAAAGTCAGCTGTGAACGACCGGTCAGAGAGCAAAAGCAGTATCGTACGGTAACTTCAACGAGCAAGATCACTTTCAATTAGGATCCTTTTAACAAACGCTCTTGGATCTAGAGGTGTATACATAGTCTAAAGGATAGAAGTGAGTTCGAAATCGGGAGAGAGAAAGAAAGAGAGATAGATAAAGATAGAGAAAGAAAGATAGAGAAAGAAAGACAGACAGACAGAGAGAGAGAGAGAGAGAGAGGCTAAATCTACGAGAGCAAGCTTTCTACCGTACAGTGTCTAAGAACGTAAACGCTCGCGGGCGTATCGTGGTAGTCGGTAACGTCGCCGCTAGTTACAACTTTAATGGAATCCCATCTCTACCTTTACTGTACTTTCACCCCCCAATAGAGAACAAGTACGTGGAGAAGGAAGGGCTGAAGGAGAGAGAAGAAGGCGGAGGGTAGTTCGTTTAAAAACTTTTACGAACGGTACGCGAATAATTATTAATATAATCAAATCAGAAGGGAAATTGTTCCGAAAATTCGAACAGTCGATGGTAATTTAAAATGTACAAGAAGGAAGGAAGAAAAGAAGGAAGAAAAAAAGAAGGAAGAAGCGTGTGAAGATAGAGAGAGAGAGAGAGAGAGAGAGAGAGAAAGAAAGAGAGAAAATGAGGAAACGAGAAAAGATAGAAAGTAGAGGAAGTAAGATTCCAAAGGGTCGTTGTAGGAAGTTACCGTCTACTTGAAATGCCCGACGAGTTTTCTACGAATTCAAAGTTTTTATTCCAGGACACGTGGAAACCGCGCATATAATTATCCGTTCCGTTAGAACAATATTCCGCCTGTGGAGAAAGATAAACGGTTGGAATTAAGCAGACACATTTGCAAAACAGAGTTATTCTTCTCTTTTGTATGTGTACTTAGTCACTTACTTACTATGTGCATGATATTGTTTTACATTTTTTCTCTCTCTCTTTCTCTCTGTCCCGTTTTGTCTCTTTTCCACTAGAATGCACACGTGCACGTTATCGTTGATTCCTTTTTAGGCACGTTTATCGTTCGGATAGAGTATCGTTTTATATTGGAAAGAGGTATTATCGGAAAAATAGATTCGATTTCTTCGAATAAAGTAGGAATTTCTTTTGATGCTTTTCGAGTTGCTATGAGGTAAAGCTTTATCGAAATCAAATTGGAAAGAGATTTACAGGGAATGTGTATTTGTTTATCTGCGTTAATGGAATATAATATCTAATGGATACGTAATAAAGCTGCCTGTTGATTTGTTTATATCTATAAAGAAAAAAAAAGTAAAAAAAAAAAAAAACAGGAAAAATAATCACGATATCGAGAACATTTGATGACTATATATATATATATATATATGTTATTTATGGTTGAAGAACGATGTCTTCAAAACAACATCCCTACATGTTTCCAGGACGATGTTCATCGTTCAAACGATATCGATATCGAAGAGAATGAAGGGGAATGTATACGTAAACGGCTGGACAAAATGCTTTCTGTAGTGTTTGATCCAAGAGACATTCTACCTGAAGCTTCTATCGTGGTTGGTAAGGTTCATTCGATCGTTAGATGCTTGTTTACGGGCGTCTGGGATTTACGAGCTGACATGAGATCTTTCGGGTGCGATTACTATTGCTACTATTGCTGCTGCTATTTCTTTTTCTTCTTCTTCTTTTTTTATCGTTAAGATTGAAAATAGATTTGTCATTGTTAAAACGATAAATTTTAACGAATGATTTTAACATTCGACGTGATGTCTTATTCGTAATTCGATTAGATAATAAAAGTCGCGTACATCGTAATTTTCATGATTAATACACGTCGAATAATGCGATCTACCGATAACAATAAATTTCATTTGAAAAGTGTCGACGAATGAACGTCAAAGAGAAATATACGAAAATTGCCGACCGACACGAGCTTTATTTTTCGATTCGATGGAAGCATATCCAAACGAGATGAGAAAAATCACTCCTACGAAAAAAAGTGGAATGCAAAAAGAGAACAAGAGAAAAAGATTTGCTTGCATCCGGGTTTATTGTATTTCTAATGCGTTGGTATTTTTTTATTAATACTATCTGTCTCTCTCTTTATCTCTCTCTCTCTCTCTCTTTCTCTTCGTAACACGATTTTTTATGAGAGATTCTTTCCCCGTGAAGCTTTATGTTTTCGAGATTTATGAATTCCACGTAATAATTCTGATGATGAATGCATCTTTCAATCTTAACTTTATGAATTTTATTAAATTCTAAAATAGCATAAATATATTCGTGTAATGATTACTTAGGAACGTAGAGACGAGGAATAAGTTTGTATATTTTAGACATATTTTAAAACACTTTGGACGATAAAAAGAAAAAAGAAGAAGAAAAGAAGAACAAAGTTGGTTATGGATAAACGAGGAAGGAAGATAGATGGTTATGGATAAATATAAGAAATAGGAATATATAACCGTAAACTACAAAGGGGATATAAAATAGTACGTTTACTTACCATCTTCAAAGGTTTGTGCCGTGACTAAATCGGAACCAGGCCCATCTCCTTTGCTATTGAACGCTTTCACCACTATATTATACTGAGTGTATTTTCGTAAACCGGTTAGTCTGTAATCGTAGGAACCGTCACCGTTTCCTGTGATACCCACACGCGTTGTATTCACCGATTGATCATCTACCCTGGAATAAAATGGTATTCGGGAGAACGTTGTCTATCGGTCTGGAAAGATAAAACGAGGCGCAAGACGCAGATTTTCAAAACGCCTCGAGCTATCTTACAACAAACTGGAACTGAGAAATAGCAATCCCACCCCTTTTCACCTCCTTTTCACGTCCGCCATAATGGATATTATTTTTTTGTCCATTTTTTCTTTTTCTTTCCTTTCCTTTTCCCTTCTTCCATTCTTTTTCCTTTTCTTCTACTTTTTTCCCCCGGTTAGTAAATCCCTCCTCTTTCTCCGTTCGTTTTCATTGTTAAGAAGAACACTCGTATTCTCTACTAACCACCATCGAGATCGAATAGGAAAAATTGTATTACGAGCAACACGATGGAGACATAAAAAAAAAAGAAATTGATAATATCTATTACTATATCATACTATGTTACACTTATTAACGCAATGAGTCCCCTTATATTACAATACATTCGTTCATTCACAATTCCGATGAAAAAAGTGTGATTTAATTATTCCACCCGAGGAAGCAATGATAAAACTCTTCACAACGAACAACCACGGATGAAGCTTTCCATGTATTATTAAAATTGATTCCATTTCTTTCTCGATTTTAAATCCGTTTTCTCTTACTCCTACCTTTCTCTATCCTTTTCTCCCTTTTTCTCTTTTCTCTTTTTTTCTCACCCTTCCCACAATTTCACTTCTCTTTCCGAGCTTTCCTTTCTATCTGGAACATTGCTTGTTAACGAGCCGTAACGTGTTTCCAGTTCCTTCTTCTACCTCTTCTACTTCTTCAACTTCTTCTTTATATTCTTCTTTCTCTTTTCCTTCTTCTTCTTCTTCTTCTTCTTCTTCTTCTTCTCTTTCGTTGAGTGTAACGAAAGAGAAAATACCGTTTTCCAGTTCTGCCAGCACGAAAAACAGTGATCCATACGCGTCAAGACGGATGATTACTCGAACAAGCTTATTAATGGCAGAACTTTCCAAGTGCCCACTCTGGCAGAGAGATAGAACCTTCATTTTCAGAAGTTCAGAAGCAGAGATCGTCTTGGCGGCTTTCCAGTTACAATAATTAAGCAGATAAAAAAGCTCGTTAGCCATTCAAAGCTGAACGACGTCGTGGGTTTGTAGACGTTGCTCGTTTTCAAGCTTTAGATCTTGAAGGAAGCATCTTGGTCGATTCTTATACGTGATAAAAAGTAGCTGTACCTCTCCCTCACCTACCCACCCTTTCCCTTACCCCACCCATCTATCCAACAGAACAATTTATCATTTCAAAAGGAAACCCTATTCAAGTACCCTTCTAACTGTACATTTCAACGTCCTTTTGTTTTAACCAACGAACTAATTTCTTTGATTTCGAACGATTCCCAAGCGAATAACTTATCGATCGAAGATGAATGCAATAATAATATGCACGACTTCCCGAGGGAATTTCAATCTCCATTATTTGTAACTTTTCATTTATCGTCAAATTACGAGTGATCGTTTATGTTCACGTCTCGAGTAACAAGTACGTATCAACGAAATTGAAATTATTCGAGGGAATAAGAGATCGAATGTATTCCGGGTCAATATTGTTTTATATAATATTGAAAGAATTAAATAAAAATAAAAAATTCAAAGGAAAAGAAAGAACGCGAAAAGATGTTCTCTCTTAATAATCGGAATTTTATAAAATCTATTATTAATTCAAATCTAGAGTGTAGAAAATTAATTATTAAAGTATAGCGAAATAATATATTATCTAATTAATTATTTCATTATGATCGACAAACGATCGTTTTATAATAAGATTTATTCTATTGATGTTGTTGCGGTAATCGTATAGAATCCGTTTAATCGATTGGGACTTAAGTAGGTACATGGTCGTGTACAGAGAAAGGCTTCCGTTAACCGACCTAGTGGATACTACGAAGTGCACTAGAAACTATTCCTAAGCAGTGGTAAGGAGATAACGATACCCGAGATTGGTATAGCTGATGGTATATCCGAGAAGCTCGCCGTTCCAGAGAGATCGATCCGGTGGTTGCCAGGTGATCTTCAATTGCTGCGGTCCCAATGGTTCGACGGATACGTGCTTAGGTGGGCCTCCTGGAACCTCGCCGTCCGTTTGTGCCTGTAGCCAAACGAAACGTTCCAAAAACCATGTTCCAAAAAACGTATCATTTAAAAAGCACAAATTATTCGACTTATTACAACTTTATAACTCGAGTTTCAATAAAATCAATGACCGATATTATCATCCAAAAAACCTCCACATCCCATTATCTCCATTGTTCATTATTTATCAGTCGAATGAGAATTGAAAATTTATTTGCGTACAAGAAATTAAATGAAATATGTATTTATTTAATATCTCCCAATAAAAAAGCAAAAATCGTTCTTCATCGTACACCATTAATACTTCAGATTTTCTACAATTTTCTACAATTTATTACTCATCGAAAAATATGTTGCATAAGGTACAAGTACGTGAGTGCTTGACCTTTGCTGTTGAAATTCTACGCGTTTTCGGAAGAGCAATCGGCCATTGGAATTCTCCGTCTGCATTGGACATGCCGAAATGATAGCGGTGTATCTGATATTTATGAAAAAAATGGAACGACGATCGACAACCGTGTCGTTGATAACAGTCGTGAGGAAAAACATAACTTTCTTTTTTAATATAAAACAAACGAAAATATGTAGAAGACATACATATACACATACATATACATATTATATATATATGTATATATGTATGTATAAATGTATCTCTTTTATGCGATATCGCTGAGAGGTGTATATGTATGTACAAATATGTGTATACGTGTATACATGTATACATATGCAAATGTATGGTGCGTTGATTTGATACTGACATGAAGGATGTCACTTGGCGCTGATGTTCCAAGGTGATTTTCCGCAAGCACTCGAAAGTGGTAGGTGGTAGCGGGTTTTAGGGGCGATACCAGAGCGACCGTGTTGTCTCCTGCTACCAGCTTCTGCGTGTTGTGTTCATGCCACACGTCTTTCCAGCAAAAGGCAACAAGAACGCTTAGAAATTTACGTATTTCGCCGTTGAAACGATCCAACGTTAGTTCTTCTTTTTTCTCTTTCCTCTGTTTCTTTTTTTTTTCCCTTTTTAACCTCGATTCTTCGCTTATATAATCCAGAATTTATCGTTACATTTTTATTATCATGCATAATATGCTAAAGCTAAATTATTTCGGTCATTTATAAAAAGATAACGATAAACCTTTATCGGATTACTTCGGATCGTTGAACGAGAAGCTTCGATCGTATTTCTCTTTCTCTCTCTCCCTCTCTCTTTCCTTCTCACTCCTTCTCTTTCTCTTTTGAATACATAGCACAGAATCCGGATAACTTCGTCGCCAAGAGCGTCTTTACTCTCTACGCTGATGGAAGTGTAATTAAACGTACTTCATTTCCCGGGACTCCGAAGACGAATCTACGCGGGCCGGCTTCTTATGTCGCCCTCGGAGTTCGCCTTTCAATTGTGCCGTCTTAATATCAATTAACTTCGGGGGAGAAGCCCATACCACCGGTAAATACCGTAGTTATTTATTTCCTCTTTAAGCAAGTAAATTTCTAATTAAATCGCTTGAGAGAGTGAAGACGAAGATAAGAGAATGAGAGAGAGAGAGAGAGAGAAAAGTTAATCGAACTAACCCAGACGATTCCTCTTTAAAATCGGGAAGAACTCGAAATCGAATTTCGATTTTAAAAGCTTTTTACTTAATAGATAAGAAATAATAAATAAAACGAATAAAATAACGTGGCAGGTTTGTACGTAAACATCGGCCATTATCGTGACCATTTTCTTCTTCGTTATCTTTATTTTATTTTATTTTTTTTTCTATTTCAAGCATTAACTCGAATATTTTAACGATATTAACAGGAAAAGGAGTAAGAGTTACAGTCGATTAGACACGAACGATACCGTCTGAAATTAACGGACGTACTACGTGATAAAGGTCCACGTTTTAAATAGTATCTTTCTTTCGTGAAAATAGGAACCAACTGAACTGCCATTTTTCACAGTTTGTAAAGATTTTGCATGAGAACGACAGAAAGCATATTGAATTCAGTATATTTGCCTTTTTCAGTCATTTTTACTTTAAAAAAATTCACGAGTTTTGAAAATTCAGAACGTTCCTGATCGAATTTCACATGTTGTACGAATAATGTTCACGTGTTGAAACGAAAAATTATATTGTGTAGTAAAAAAAAGAACATATATATATATGTATAATGAGATAAAAATAAAAAAAGGAAAAAAAGATGGATAAAAAATACAAATGAACATTTTTATTATTATACGCTTGGTTCTCGTTCGAATAATCGAGAATCGTTGTAAAATATCATGACGTACATATGTAGGTACATACATACATATGGTATTATATCCGTTCGCTATTGTCTCGTCAAAATGGTGAAATCGAGATCTACTACACGTAATTTTAGTAATTACATTTTTCTTCGTATTAAATATAGAACATATATTCTCGTCGAACGATATCGTTACGAGATACATATATTAATGAACAATATATATTATTATTGTTCTTGAATAAATAAACGTATTGGAGAGTGGAGAAAATTAAACGAAATTTCTATCAGGAAATAGATGAAAATAATTAATTATATACAGATATATATATATATACAGATATATATACATATATAAAAAAAGAGCTTCATAAAAACGATCGATGAAAAGAGATGATCAATGACATTAATTTACATGGTTCAAAGTAAAGAAAAAAAAAAAGAAATGATATCCCATCGAAACCGAAATAATTTAAAAATCTTTTAGATATACGAACCGTGGAAAAATACTTTTTACGCTTATTCGTCCTATCTCATCGAGCAGAAAGAGGAGAAAAAAAAATAAAATAAAATAAAAAGAAAAACTATAAAAAAGGCAAAAAAAAAAGAATAACCCGATCGAGTCTCAATCTCCGTCTCATTTGACTCCCGGATGCATTCATGTAGCATATAAATCCTCGTCGATCTCACGGCGTTAGATAGGTTAGAATATTACGCTCTATAATCTCATCCGTTGCAGCATCTATCGCTCGTTCCACACCTTCTCTTCCTTCTCTATCCTATCAGGCTTTCATCTCTCGCTATGTAAAGAGAGCTATGAGAGAGAGAGAGAGAGAGAGAAAGGGGAAATAGAAAGAGGAGAGAGAGACAAAGACAGAGAGATATACATGAACTAGTCCGTACACCAAATTGCAATACTGATATTCCCACAAAAGGACATTACGTGGAAGGAGATCACACTGAGTCACTTATCATGCACGAATAAAATGATGAAGCTCGGAATATCAAACGAAATTACTCCACTATGTCTATGCCTTAAACTACGGCACGGCACGGTACGGTACGGCACTTATAATTTGTGATTTGGATTTCTGATTTGTCGCATGTTCATGCGGTTGTAGTATATTATATATTATTATAATAGTATTACAATGGTATAACTATTATCGTTATAAGTTGATGAAATATCAATATCGAAGGTACACTAATTATAACATTTGCTTCGTATCTAGATCTATTCTCGGATAGGAGCTTTATTGGATTTGCACTGATACTCTAGAACTTGTGTTAGACTTAAAATATCGAGTTTTATTTAAAACAAGAAAAAAAAAAGGAAAAATAAAAGATCGTTGTAACTTCCAATATCTTTAACAACTGCGACTTTTATAAAATAATTGCGATAAATAATACATTTCCCTTAAAAAATCAACAAATTCAAAAGAAGACTGAAATATACTTTTATAAAAACCAATAGGAGATATTTAATCATATCGTTTGAAATGAGATATGCGGTATGCTCATTACGTGCTACAATAAACTCTATAATTACCGATTTTCTCTCTCTCTCTCTCTCTCTCTCTCTCTCTTTACAAAATAGTGATTATATTACATACGCAAGCGTATCAATTACGCGTCTTGTTGACTTTTGAAAATGTTTACTATTCCAATTAATTATTATGGAATAATAACGTGTGCAACCACACAGGCAATACCTAACTATTGTTGTTCGTCATTCTTGTACGATCGAAGTTATTGATATACCAACGATAGACCATACGAAGTATATATATAGACATATATACATATGTACCAACTATATAAGTATATATACATATACATATATATATACACATATATAGAAGGTATATATGTATGTACATGTGTATATATATATATATACGTAAGATGGTATTAACAATTCGTTCAAACGAGTCCGAAGAACGAAGAAAAAAGAAATAATTCGATAGTATCGTAAAAAGATTTAGAATTGAATGAAGAAGAATGAATCGATAATGTTAGATCTTTTTGATATAATGATGAAGATAATCGATATTTTATATCGTTTTATCGATCATGTGGAAACTCACCCTGAGCCTCTTTGTATTGCACGATATAGTTGGTGATAGGTGAACTCGCATGACTTGCATCTTGATCGCTTTGAGGCGACGACCATGCTAAGAGGATCGAACGGCTTCCTTGTTCAGCCACGTGCAAATTCCTTGGAAAGTTTGGAGGTTCTTGGACAAGCAAGTGAATCGTAGCACGAGCGTGACCATAGGCATTGCCGGCAACGCAAACGTAATCGCCACGATCCATGTGGCTTACCTGCATAATTCTCAATTCTGAGAGAACGCGACCGGCCACTACGCTCTTTTCGATGCTATATCTAAACAAAAGTAAAATACAAGATATTATTTAATAATTTTTATAGTAAAAACATTCGCAACAATAAAGAATTTTTTTTTAATGTAAAAGATGAGGATTAAATTTGTCAAAGACCAATATCACAACGAATAACAGTTTCAAAAAATACATTAATTATGATAATAATAATAATATACTGCACTTTACATTAATTTATAAATATTAATGATAATAGAAAAATAATTTTCAAATTATACATATGATCTCAATATCCCAATGAGTTCTAGAAATTAAATAAATAATAATGACAACAATAACAAAAATGATGATGATGATGATAATAATAATGTACTTGAATTTATGAACATTAATAAGAATGGAAACGAAAAATTTCAAATGATACCTCTAATCTCAATACCCGAATGGATAAAAGTTACAAGAATTAAATAAATAATAATAACAACAACAATAACGTACTTGAATGAATAAATATTAACGATAATGAACAAATTATTTTCAAATTATATAGTTAATCTATTTTAATAGACGTAACTTAAGATACTTTCATAAAAGAAAAACCATATAAAAGATGAGCAGACAAATTTCTCTTCCTTCCCTCTCCCTTTCATCTAAATGACACAGTCTATATATTACCATGCATCGGGTGTTACACGTTTCTCTCAGTAGGGTTGCGCATGATTAATTTCGATACGCACCTAACGTCGTAATTAGGATCGACCCTGCTGTCACGCACACGCCAGCTCAGATCAAGAGGAGCGTCTCCTTCAGCCTCGCATCGTAGCGTTACGCTATCTCCTCTTCTCACAGACTCCTGCCTCGTCCTTACTGTCACCTGAGGACCCGCTGTTTGCCAAAGCATCAGACCAATTACACATAACGCCCTTTGTAGTTACTCGGTAATGAATTAACAATAAAATTAGAAACAAATGTCTCGTACTTATTAAACGTTATACGAAATGTTCAAAGAAAATTAATCTACGACGATTATCTTTCTCATATTTTCCTTAATAAATTAATCTACAATTCAAAAAAGAAAAGAAGAAAAAAAGAAGTAGGTAGGTAGATAGAAAGCTTTTATTCATAATTTAAACTGGCAGGTATCTTGTTGCTGATGTATCTTGCTAATTGACGTAGGTACAGGAACTAGTGGTATAACTCAATGGCAACGTGAATATTTTACCATGAACTGTTAGGCGAATGAGCTTGCTGAGCCCAGGTCCGATGCCGTTGCTCGCTTGGCATAGATAGGAGCCAGCATGATCTCTTGATACTCGTGGAATCACCAAGGACCCATTTCCGGCAACCCCTGCTCCCTCAGTACCGCTATATCCTAGCTCCCTATAGTCGCCTGGTGTTTCACCTAAATGTTCGACAGGACACGTTTAACCCTCACCCTCGTACATACTACCCTTCCTTCATACCAGTAACGATCTCTATGTCGTCATTATGAAATTTGAGTTTCAATCTTGAATGAAATCCAGAAAGAAGCAAATTCGAACGTGATTTTCTTTCATTCTTATCTCGATGAATACGATTCATCGATTTTAACAATATATTTTATTCATATTAAAGTATGTAATATATACTTTATTATTTTTTAATTAATAACAACTTCAACATTTTTTTTTTTTAATTCTATTTAAAATATACATATATGAATACGATTCATTCATTTTAATAATATTTTATTTATATTAAAATATATAAAATATATTCTAGTATTTTTTAATTAATAACAACTTTAATATTTTTAAAATTTCATTTAAAATATATAATTACGCAGACACACGCGCACATATTAAAGTTTTATTTTACGATAGGCGAACTCGATCGATAATATCGAAGGGAAAAAGAAAAGTTAGAAAAATATAATGGTTGCTACAAGAATTACAAGGAACAGGGAATAACTTGGTATGCACAATAAGCTTGGAATCGTGATACCTATGCAACGAATTTATAATGGATACGAAGAGATTCCTCTCTTGAATCAGGCAATTCGTCGAAGGAAGCTAGTACTCGCGTGGCTTGCATACCTTCACGGCAGATCGAAGCGATTTAACATCCTCTCCTTTTGCCCTCGAGTATCTATTCCAAATCTTCGTACATATTATACATACATGGATGTACACACACACACACATATATATATATACATGTGTAACTCAAAGAAAATGGGGTGGGAGAAAGAAGAAAAGTGGAAAAGCAACATTTCAATATCCTCCTTAAACGTTATATGAGACGAACTTTCCAAGTTTTCATTGTTTTCTATCTTTTTCTTAATTTTTCTTTTTTTCTTTCTTTCTTTCATTTTTTCCTTCTTTTTTTAAATCGGACGAAATACCCTGGTACGCTGCTTTGATTTCTCTTCAAAGTCGACGAAAATATTGAAAAATGGAAAGAGAAAAATAAAAAAAGAAAAAGAAATATTCATGAAAAGACAAAAGAGTTAAGAGAGAATATAGCTTCCGAATGATTTTCTTCGTTACATGAGAAAGAGAAAGGAGTAAAAACGAAGGCAATTCAACTATCGATGAAATATCATGTCGACGATCAACGTATTGATGAAACTAATTATCCAGCCGCTTTGTCAGCCGAACGGCTTATTTCGAGCTGAATGAAACTGCTGAGAATGGCCGATCAGCGAATTTCGTGATAGATCGTGAACCATACCCTTCTGTCATTCCCTTTTTTTTTCTTTTTCTACCTTCCTTCTTTCGCCTACCACCTGGTGTAACTTAATGAAAGCCATTTTATATCGGGCAGACGCCAAACTCGATCGGCATAAAGGCCGTCCAAAGTTATTAGACTACTCGAACTCGATGAAATAAAATAAAGAGTCGAAAGGAAGGGTTGAAATAAAGAGAAAGATATATATATATATATAAATATATAAATGAAGAAGGTATATATTTATATATACATATATATTGTATCGATTTTTTTCTACATCATCTGACATTTATAAAGAAGAAAAATAAAGATCTAGAGAAATTCAAGAGTGAGTTTGGCTAGAACAAAGTTAATTTTGACGAGATGAGAATAAGTGGGCTGAATAAATATTAACGCGTCGACTCGGATTTCTTTTTCTTTTTTCCATATTTTTTTTTTTTATATAAAATGAAGATACAAACGTGATGAAAAAGGGAGACTTAAAAGATTATGAATCGTTATTACTTCTCATTGTAACGTGTACGTATGTACGTAACAATCATGAAGAGGAAAAATTTGCGAAAGAAAGAAAGAAAGAAAGAAAGAAAGAAAGAAAGAAAGAAAGATGAGGAAAAAAAGAAAGAGAAGGGCAATGAAAACGAGAACGAGAAAGTTCTTCATCTACGTAATTGTTAAAGATGAAAAATGAGGTAGAGGTAGAGGGGATGAGCAGAGAGAATTCAGCTTTGAAGTTGGCCCGATTTCTAGTCAAGTCTTCAAGTTCTTCGTGACATTTGAAAGAGAGAGAGAGAGAGAGAAAGAGAGACAGAAAAAAGAGAAAAAATAGAGAAAGAGAGAGAGAGAAAGAGAGATAAGAGGAAGGACGTTTTTCACTATAAGGACTTAAAAGTGAGACAGATAGAGACACATACATACAAAGAGAGAGAGAGAGAGAGAAAGAGAGATAGAAAAGAAAAAGAAAGATCCCAAGTTTAAGAAGTCGTGACTTACCGATAGATTGCTTCCAAGTCACAGTCGGAATGGGGAATCCTTCAGCCTGACAGGCAATGGAGACGCCGTGACCTACAACGGCGTCCTGGTCGATAGGTTCCACGGTCCACCTCGGTGGTACTAAAAATACAATCCAATTGGCTTAAAATCTTCCAGCTGGTCGAGCGCGAGTTCGATCAGAATTTTCATTCGGATCCCTCTGTGTTCTCTCGGCCCGCTCGACGTCAACTAGTTTCTACTGTTTCGAATTTACCAGGGCAAACTTTAAATCGACGTCGATTACGCGTTTTACTTTCTTTTATCTTTCCGTCACATCTTCTGTCTCATTCTTACTCTCTCTCTCTCTCTCTCTCTTTTCTATTTGTTTGCTCTTTCGAGTGTTAAGAAAATCTTAATCCGTTTGTATTACGTATTTATTTTTTTTAAGTACTTTCGAGATGTATGTTTGAAATGATATTCGAAATGTTCGATTTCTTTGTTTAAAAAAAAAGCAATATATCGAAATAGATATGTGGGTTTGCGAAAAGAAAGAAGTGGAAGAGAAATAAAAAGAAAAGAGTAATTATGTCGAATAATGCTTATTCAAAAAGAGAATAAGGATGAGAAATAAAAGAAATAGAACTATGCTGAATAAATTGGAAGATACTATTGTTAAAATCATGTCTTAAATTTATCGTTGAAGTGATATACTTCCGATGAATTTTTTACCATTTCACGAATTACTTCGACAGCAAAGGATCGTAATAAAATATCAATTTGAAAGAAAAAGAGAGAGAGAGAAAGAATCGTTTAGAAGAGTGAGATGTACAGAACGAAATGAAAATATTTTTCACTCTCGGAATATCGTAGTTACCACACAAATTTTGTCTACGTCCTTCGTCGTCGTGGACGGTTTGATATTTTTACGAAATACATTTCTGGATATTACGTGTTTGAAAATTACTCAAACGTACGTCAATAACAGCGGAGAGAAGAGCGATATCTACGATATTACGAACTTTCTTCGAACGTTTATTTACGCATCTAGACGCGTTTTATAACAGATTTTGCGTAGCAAAATTACTTCGATAGTACGATATCAATCAATGTTTTTGAAGGATGTTCCCGAAGCCCAAGCAATTACGTTCGTTGTTGATAAACGACCAATTCATTGTTCGATCTCGACATTTTTCAAAGAATTATATATGACTGATGAAATCATTTTCTTGAAATAAAAGACGACGAGCGGACCGAGATTAAGAGATCCACCTCTCTACACCTCTTTTTTTCTTTTTTTTTTTTTTTAATTATTTATTCTCGTACTAATTAAGTACGCATTACGTACTTACGTGTTTTATTTTTCACTTTTTCTTAAAAGGCATGCAAATTTCAACGTATCTCTATGCTGCATACTTACGCAATCACTAAGAATGTTTAAACAACGATATGGTAACAATTTTATTATGATATATATGTATTGATATTTATATACATATATGTATATATATATGTATGTGTATATATATATATATATATATATATGTATGTATCTACGACTAAGTTACTTGAATTGACGATGTTGTATCTCTCGCAAAATCAAACGTAAACGCTCAGTGCAGTCAAATCAATAAATGTTGTTCGTGTGTGCTTCCGAAGAAAGGAAAGTAAAAAAGAACGGGTCGTGCGAGACTGGCCATCGAAACGAAGAAAGTGCTTTCATCTGAAAAACGAAAAAAGAAAACATGCGTGTTCGTTGAAATAAAATCACATTTGTTAAATAATAACTGTATAAATAGATCTCGTGGAATTTCATGCAAAGTGACGATAGATCACGAATAAAAGGAATACCAAGCTGTTAAATAAATTTTCGATAATAATAACAATAATAAAAATAAAAAATAAATAATAATAATAATAATAATAATAACGATAGTAATAATAATAATAATAATAATTAAAAGGCGTGGGTAATCAAACGAGATGATAACATTCCTGATAAGTGAGAAAGATTTCATGCGAAAAAAACTTGTTAGAAAAATATAACGACTAAAAAGTCGATATCGTTCGAGTACTCTTTTGATATTGATCAGGAAAGGTGCATTTCTGTGTGATCGTATGTGTTTATGTGTATGTACAAGCAACATTCCAAGTAAAAAAGTATCGACGATAATATAAAAATACGGTGCATAGAAATAACAGCAATAACAACAACGCAAACGATACTTCTAATACTGTTAACGATGAGAAACACGTAAAAATCGAGGCATACGAGAAGAAAAATTGTGAAATACTCCTTTAACTCTTTCATCGTCATTCCAAGTTGCTCTGATATAAATATAATATATATATGCTTATATGTACACACGTATATATGTATATATATATTTTTTTATATATTATATGATACGTGTGAACATATTATTAGGTATGAATATATATATGTATGGGTATATAAATATGAGATGATATAAACGTTAACTATGCGAATGCATGCTTTACATCCGTTACAGATATTTGTTGCATTACAGGAGCACAACAACGTCTCGTATAATATATATATATAGATAATATGTAATTACTACGATACACTACCTAGGGCTTTCATTGAACCCTTTCAAAAAACCGGATAAACGAAAGGACAAAATAAATAGACGTGTTTCTAATCTAATTATCAAGAAAATTTATCGAACCTCGCCTACGTTGGTTCTTTAACAACAATAATGTATAGAATTACTGAAATGATAACGATGAGGGGGTGGAAGGATGGGACAGAGCTGAAAAGGAAATATACGAAGAAGAAGAAGAAGAAGAAGAAGAAAAAACAAAAAAGACGGAACGATATAAAAAAGTCAACATAATTGACAGATTTATTTTGCCTTACCGACTTAGTCGAGTCTATAACCGTGGCGGGAGACTTGTTGAAATATTTCGACAAAAGGAGAAAGAAAATCGAAACATGAAAATGCGTTTAACAAAACAGATATCTTCAATTCGTCAATTACGTAAACTAAAGATAAGAATGCCGGATACGTAAAAAATGGCGCAAAATTTTTACACCGCGATTTCATTTTTAAAAATGGACATGCAAGATAATAACAATGATGATGACGACGATGACGACGACGATGATGATAATAAAAATAATAATAATAATAATAAGGATCGATCGATTATTTGGAATAATGAATATTATTAATTATTATGTTATATTACGGACATATGAGTCTCTGCAATGCAGGTATCTCCTGTTGTACTCCTTGCTTTTCAGTCCTAAGATTAAGTTACCTATCGAATGATTCTTTTTCGTTAAGAAAGACATCTTGTCACCTTGTTTTTCTCGTTTAATAAGAAGGATCGATGAACCATCGTGAATTCCATTTCTTTTCTTGTTCTTTTTTTTTTTTTTTTTTTTAAAAAAACTTCTTTCGTAACTTGAATTTTCCCGTGTCGAAAAATCAGAAACGAATGGAGAATTTTACTCTCATTTCAGACGCTTTCAGAATGCAGGTAATAAGAAAGGGAAACGGTAATAAAATCCAGCTAGAAACTCTACCGTCTTACGATCCTCTTTAATACAATCGTGATGAAGGGGTAGGGGAAAGAGGGGGTTGGGAATAACCGGAGAGGAAGGAACGAAAGCTCGCGGTCGTAATGCGAACCGGATATAAAAATACCACTAAAAATCTACGCTTGCCTGATCGTAAACCTGTTGCGAGAAAGGCAGCTTCCTCGTAAAACGGAAAACGTTCTCTGTGTCTGCGACTGCGAATGAGTGAGTGAGTGAGTGAGCACGCGCGCGCGCGAGCGCTTGCACGCTCCCATGGTAGACGGTATTCCGTTGATGAACATGGCCACGACTTAAAAGCACATTGCCTCCCATTTGGCCAAGAGAGAACAAACATTATGACTATCTCGAGTACGGCTTCTTACGGCTTTGGTCCGCGTTACTTTCGGAGAGAACGCATTTGTGTAATGACCTGGAAAACTTGTCTCGAGTTTCTACTTTCTTCTAGTTTACACGTAAGCGTGCGTAGACACGTGTCTAGATATACGTGTGTGTATATGTGTGTGTATATGTGTGGGTATATATATGTAAGGAATGTATATACAAAGAGAAAGGAGAAAAGAAATAAAAGATTAGATTTTTTATCATAAGGGATGGAGAGATGGAGAGAGAGAGAGAGAGAGAGAGAGAGAGAGAGAGAGAGAGAGAGAGAGAGAGAGAGAGAGAGAAATGAATAAAAAGGCAATGTGTCAATTAAAAAGTTCTAATTATCTCTATGTAGAATAAATATATTTAAATGTTATTAAACGTATAATAACACGTTATTTATTTCAATGTGTGTGTGTCTGTGTGTATCAACGTGTGTATGTATATATATGTGTGTATAGCACGTGTCTTGTTAAATACAATTTATTTTTAAAGAATATACAGTGGAGAGAAAAGAAACAAGAAAGTAAAAAAGTTCCATTGTAGAAAGTTAATATCTAGTAACTTTCGAGATGACGTAACACGGCAACGTGTACGATTTTATAGACATTAAAAGAAAGATATATGATAGTGAGTAATACGTTCGAAGATTGTAGCCAAAGAAAAAGAA
>NC_066591.1:8165000-8167500 GCF_905475345.1 Vespula vulgaris
TTAAGTGTCAACGATATAAGTACTCAGTCAAAAACATATTACGTGTTTCCTGATTAAATATATATATATATATATATAAAATATATACATATGTTAATGCTGGACGATGCATACACGTGTGCGAGGTAGTTAAAGTCAATACGAACGATAATTCTATCATCTCGTTGCAACATCGAGCTTTTTATTATAAATAATTTTTGTATTATGAATAAACTCGAAAAACTGGACGTATACGATTTAATATGATTAATACGTCTGATAAAAGGAATAATCAAAAAGAAAAGAAAAAAGGAAAAAGAAACGATTTTGAATCGAATTAATGCTCGATATTTCGATGTTACAACTCGACGCGAAATATCTTCTACATACTTATTCAACTGTCGAATACATTAAAAACGTTTCGGTAACGAGAAAATAAATTACTAGCAGATAGTATATAGATAAATATATATACAAATATATATATATATATCTTTGTGTATGTATGTATGCGTGTGTATATGCGTGTGTATACGTATATTTATGTGTGCGTGTGTGTATATACATACGTATCAAGAGTATATACAATATATACTCGTTATGTAAATCCGATCGAAGCGTGCAATTAGGCGTGCAAGAAAACAGCGTGCAGGGTTCGAAGTATAGTATATAGAAGAAGAAATAGAAGAAATGGAAGAAGCATAAAAGAAAGAATAAACGAATAGACGCAGAGTAGTGAGTTCGAGGACTGGAAAGGATGAAATATAGTACAAAAGAGACAGACAGACAGATAGATAGATAGATAGATAGATAGATAGATAGATAGATAGATAGATAGATAGATAGATAGATAGATAGATAGAGAGATAGATAGATAGATAGAACGAGAAAATCGGAAGATAATAGAACGAATATTATTTGTAGCACGTCGAATACGATGACGCACGTCGTCCAAAAATAAAAAGAAAAATATATAAAAAAAAAGGAAATAAAAATGTAAAAAAACAAAAGGGTTGAATAATGTCAACGCGTTGATTTTGAAATGATCCAAATTGGAATCGAAAATAAAGTTTGAATGAAAAATTGCATCCAGTCTTAATCAAAGATGATCTTTTCTTTATTTTTTATCAGACCCTTCGTATATTTTATTTTAAATCTTTAGGAAATATTTTCGATAAGACTGATTCGAACGGTCGAGGATGCAATTTAATGTCAAATAGAAATTCGATGTTGACTTTTGAACGTCACGAAGACGACGTGCCGATCTTTCACAGAGTGCAACTGCTTTTGATAACTTGCATGTTAGCAGAAATTTGTCACTTTTTAAAGTTTACCGATCTGATCGTTACAACGATCGACGTTGATCGTCGATACGATTTAAAAAAAAAAAAAAAAGGAAGAAAGAAAAAAAAAAGAAGAAAAAGAAAATTTAAACAGGGTAGAGGAATTTGTTACGTGTATTCGCTAGAATGCGGCCGAATTTAAAAGAGGAATTTTCCAATGTTTCCATTATAACATGTTTTACGAGATATCTGAAAACCACAAGAGAGAAAGAGAGAGAAAATATTTAAGAGTACAAACACGTGGCTTCTTCGTTTTTATTTGATTTTATTTTTTCATTCTTTTTTTTTGTTTTTTTTTTTTTTCATTAACGAAGAAAAAAGAAAGGAAAAAAAGGAAAGAAATTTTGCCTCGTACTAAGACCGTCAAATGAAAAAAAAACGTATCGAGTACATGACCTCTCTCGTAAACTCTCTCGACGAATATTTCTCTGGTTTACCATTAAACATTATCGATATCTATTATTTAATAAGAGAGAAAATTTCGGTTCGATTCTAGACAAATACACTTGACCATGGAAATTTTGTCTCTTGGAAACGTGTCGTCTCGTTCGAGGAATTCAACTCTTGCGAACTAACATGAATCATATCAGAACAATTCCTATCATAAATAACAGCAAGCTTGTAAAAAATTCACAAAACTAGTGATAACTATTTAGAGACGTATCGATATCGTAGTCGAACGAAATGAAAAAGACGAATGAAATTCACTCGATGAGAAGTACACGTGAATAGGGAGAGACGGAAGGTCACGTAATATTAGGAAATAAATAAATAAATAAATAAATAAATAAATAAATAAATAAATAAAAGAAGTAAATAAATAAAGAAAACAAAAAGAAAGAAAGAAAGAAAATGAAACGAATAAAGAAATAAAGAAGGAAAGAAAGAACGAGAGAGTACACCAACGGTGTGCGTTTACCGTTGACGTGAAGGAGTGCAGAATGAGCGACGGTGGCCGCGCCATTGGTCACGCGACAGGTGTACGTGCCATTGTGCGCGGGTGCGATCGTGCTAATGCTCAGGGCGCTGATAAAAGCGTCATTTTGCCGGATGGTTATCGCCTTTCTCGGGTCGTGGGCCGCGGCTGCTGCTGCTGCTGCTGCTAAGGCGGCGGCGGCAGTACCTTTCTTGGAACCGGAGCCATTCTTAAGAGACTTGTTAGTTAACGAACCAATGCT